>NW_007378587.1:83637-101628 GCF_000475195.1 Diaphorina citri | reverse complement strand
GGGGAAGAGAGAGAGAGAGAGAGAGAGAGAGAGAGAGAGAAATACCCACATGTATAGTGTACTGAATACAATAACAAAGAGAGAGAAAAAAAATACCCACATACCTAATTATGTAGTGTACTGAATACAATAACAAAGAGAGAGAGAAAAAAAGAGCTTCCAGAAAGGCTAGGTTGCGTCTGCTTTCTAAGCGCTAGGTCGCGAGTTCGAGTCATGCCCGGGGCGAACTTTATCCTAAGTAGATGAGGGTTTCTCTCGGAATGGCTGGCTTTCTCCTAATCCTATTCTCATTTACTCTTCAATTTCTGGACGATAAGACGTTCCGTAATTACAGATCCCTCTGATACCCTCTATCAAACCTCTTGGAAAATAAAGATAGGTAATATGAATGGAACTTCACATTGGAAACTTCACAAAGTTACTGAGTCCTCCATCAAGAGGTATTGTATAATAAATAACAGTAGAGTTGTAGAGGTTCCATCCTCTTCAATTTCTGGACGATAAGACGTTCCGTAATTACAGATCCCTCTGATACCCTCTATCAAACCTCTTGGAAAATAAAGATAGGTATAATATGAATGGAACTTCACATTGGAAACTTCACAAAGTTACTGAGTCCTCCATCAAGAGGTATGTTTATGTATAATAAATGACAGTAGAGTAGTAGAGGTTCCATTTTAGTCCGGACTCCAGATGGAACGTGAACATGTTACGAGGTCGTTAGTCAGGGCAGCACGCGGATCATAAGGTCGTTCACGGGGGAAATCTTGAATATTAAGAAGGGGGGAGTTCTAAACAAGAAATCTAAAACCTTTGACGCTTCGTGTTTCCAAATCCCTTCCCGCTTCCAAAAAGCAAGAAAATAATTAAAAACGAATAAAACTCGGCCCTTTACTTGTAGCTTGTAGCCCAGGTAAGAATTTGTAATGATAAGGTAATAGAGAGAGAGGTGGGGGTGAATATCGGCAATTCAGAAACAAAAACGACTATCACCCAAGAAAAGAAGTTTGTTTTTTTCCTTCATCAAAAAATTCAAAAAATCTTCAAAATTGCGATATTTTTCTCTTGTCATTAGTCTTGTCATTTTTATTATTATTATTATTTATTTATTATTATTTTTATTTTTTATCAGCTTATTTACATAAATCTGTAGACAAAAATTCTCCTGGTGAATCCAAAAACGAAAGAAAAAAAATCATTCTTAAATTCCTTTTTATTACTTTCCTTATGCTATAGGAAGTAAAGTAATGTAATCGGGTCAAATTTTCTAGTGTCAAAACACGTTTTGAAGTCCCTAGAGCCTAAATCCAAAGTTTCAGACATTGGTTCGTGTGTGTGTCTGTCTGTAATTATTTAACTGGGGAAATGGGAGAATTGTTCTGAAAAACTAAATCTTTCCTGATATTAAACGACATACAATACTTGGCAGCTATGCCTGAGAAATTATTCACACCTTATGGAATTCAGTCTTGATAAATCTTTCCTGATATTAAACGACATACAATACTTGGCAGCTATGCCTGAGAAATTATTCACACCTTATGGAATATACCGGTTCATATTAGAATTTACATAGAATGTTTGTTAACATCAGAGTAGGCTTGTAGAGTGTAGACTATTCGAGCAGTCTCCAAGCATTTTTAGTGGTCTTTTTTATATTATGAACCTGTAAACTGTAAACCCTCGCCTTAAAAGCATAGACTTTACATTATAACTACACTTTCTATTCTAATAACCCTGCACTCCCTTTTGATGACTTTTCCCTCCTAATGAAAAAGTCAGTTAAGAGGGGAGGGGAGGTTCATGTCGTGTCTCTATAGCTTTAGAGTATACTTAGTATAGGCTCTCCTATAACTGACCCCCTTCAATTCCTACCTCCCTAATGGTGGTCTTTTTTATATTATGAACCTGTAAACTGTAAACCCTCGCCTTAAAAGCATAGACTTTACATTATAACTACACTTTCTATTCCAATAACCCTGCACTCCCTTTTGATGACTTTTCCCTCCTAATGAAAAAGTCAGTTAAGAGGGGAGGGGAGGTTCTTGTCGTGTCTCTATAGCTTTAGAGTATATACTTAGTATAGGCTCTCCTATAACTGACCCCCTTATATTCCTACCTCCCTATTCCTTTACCCCTCCTCTCCCTACCTCCCTATTCCTTTACCCTTCCTCTCCCTACTCTCCTAATCCTTTACCCCTCCTCTTCCTACTCTCCTAATCCTTCACCCCTCCTATTCCTTTACCCTTCCTCTCCCTACTCTCCTAATCCTTTACCCCTCCTCTCCCTACACTCCTATTCCTTTACCCCTCCTCTCCCTCCTCTTCCTACTCCCCTATATCTGATGACCCCCTTCAATTCCTAACTCCCTATTCCTTTGCCCCTCTTATTCCTACTCCCCTATTCCTTTTACCCCTCCTCTCCCTACACTCCTAATCCTTTACCCCTCCTCTCCCTACCCTCCTATTCCTTTACCCCTCCTCTCCCTACACTCCTATTCCTTTACCCCTCCTCTCCCTACCCTCCTATTCCTTTACCCCTCCTCTTCCTACCCTCCTATTCCTTTACCCCTCCTCTTCCTACCCTCCTATTCCTTTACCCCTCCTCTTCCTACTTTCCTATATCTGATGACCCCCTTCAATTCCTAACTCCATTATTCCTTTGCCCCTCTTATTCCTACTCCCCTATTCCTTTACCTATGTTACATAAATAAATTATTAAAATAATAATAAAAAAAATATCTTGAATTTTATTTCATTTGTAGTTTGAATATTCAAATCCGAACCTCTCCAATACAAACCAACAACAGGACAGACCTCGGCTAATGTACCTACCAGACAACGAGTAACACAATGATGGCTGAATGTGGGACACGAGGACACATAGGGTTAACGAAAGGTTCACCCAAGGAGGTTAAAGTTGTCAAAAAGTTTTTTATACGAGTTAATGGTCCCTGGCTTTTATTTTACACCTTGCCACTTCCTTTCTTTTCCGTTTCATTTAGGGCCATTTTCATCTTTTCTTTATTTTTTTAACCTTTTTTTTACCCCTCATTTTCCTCTTGCCCCTCATCCTCCATCCTCTCCTCTCCTTCTTCCTCTTTTTCCCCCTCCTACATCGTGTTTTACATTATATTATGTATTTGATGTTAATATTCTGATATTAAAGTAACTTGGATATTTCGTGCTTGTTTTAGATTACTGGAAACTTGATCGCCAGTCTTGGGCCGTGAACAACTTCAACGTGGCTATTTGTTTCTTGAAATAGCGATTTTTATTTTTTAATTTTTATTTTTTTATGATGTGAGTTCTAAATTTTATCTCCACGATTTTGTATTTAGTTTGTTTCTGTAGACCTTCGCCATAACTGTCAAACGGGTTGTGTAATTCTGATGAAACTTTGATAGAAAAAATGATCAATATTAACAAATTTACATGAAATCTAGGTACCACTTATTAGATGAATTTTTCCCTTAAATGATGTGAGTTCTAAATTTTATCTCCACGATTTTGTATTTAGTTTGTTTCTGTAGACCTTCGCCATAACTGTCAAACGGGTTTTGTAATTCTGATGAAACTTGATAGAAAAAATGATCAATTAACAAATTTACATGAAATCTACTACCTACTTGTTGGATGAATTTTTCAATTGTATGACCGCCTGGTAATATTGTCAGAATATGCAATGTGCTACACTTGAAACATTGATCCAATAATGAAATTAGATATTCCTATCCAAGCACCTTGGAAAATGTCTTCCCTCTTTTACTTTAGAGAAAATGTCTCTCCTGCCTACGTTCTATAAAGTGCTAATGTGAATATAGCTAGCTGTAAATGACGAAATGTCATGCACACTACTTCTAGTTATTACCTACCTACCTATCCCCTGACTTTTCCTAGTTCGCTTACCCTATAGCTTGTCTGTACTGATATTATAGCCTACAGTAAAGTTGAGACTCAAGCTCGAGCACAACTCACAATAGAACAGTTGTGCTTACTTGGGTGATGTTCCAAAGTCATAGAGCAGGAAAAATGAGGACAAACGGAATTTTTTTCTTCTACAACTTCTAGATCCCGAGATAAGTCGATTTAAAAAATACCGGTAAATCGTCAACTTTGACGTCACGGCATATGCTCCCGTAGGCGATGACGTCACATCAAATGTTCCGAGCAAAGCTCCCTCGCAGGCAGGAGATTAATGTGTTTGTGCACATACGTTTCTGCGCATTTCTTTCTGCTCCTCCGCAAGCGCGCTTGCATACTGGCGCTACCTAGCGAGGCAACTGCCTGAAGTCTGACGTCACACATCTTTGAACTCTTTCATTAGAGCGGAAAATGAAAATTGAATTTTCGAACTTTTACAGTTATTTTTTCGATATGGTTTTGGGGGGTCTACCTTCATAACTTTTTCGATATCTCTAACCGTTTAGTGAAAACCGCAAAAAAGCGGTTATTTCCGCCTGTAGGCAGAGCCCAGTGCAACTTTTGCCGATTTTCAGATTTTTTCCCTTTACTTAATCATCAAAACCTACCATCGTATATATTTAGGACTAAAAGAAAGAGAGAGAGAAAAATCGAGGAAAAGATGAGAAAGAAAGAAAGAAAGAGATGTCTAGAAGTGGGTTAGAATTAGTATGAGTGAGTGAGTGAGTGAGTCAGTCAGTCAGTTACACAAGGGGCTGTATATATTTAGGACTAAAAGAAAGAGAGAGAGAAAAATCGAGGAAAAGATGAGAAAGAAAGAAAGAAAGAGATAGAGAGAGAGAGAGAGTTTATTAAATAACAAACTATTGCAATCAGATTTTAGATTTGGAAATTACTAAATCAAATTAAAGAGAGTTCCAAACCCATGGAGAAAATGTTGTAGAGGGAAAATAATCCCACAATTTGAGAGCAATAATGTTGTCTGAGGAGGGTATTTTTTAGCTAAATCCCCTTTAGTGAGAAAGGTATTTTTTAGCTAAATCCCCTTTAGTGAGAAGGGTATTTTTTAGCTAAATCCCCTTTAGTGAGAAGGGTATTTTTTAGCTAAATCCCCTTTAGTGAGAAGGGTATTTTTAGCGAAATCCCCTTTAGTGAGAAGGGTATTTTTAGCGAAATCCCCTTTAGTGAGAAGGGTATTTTTTTTAGCTAAATCCCTTTTAGTGAGAAGGGTATTTTTAGCGAAATCCCCTTTAGTGAGAAGGGTATTTTTAGCTAAATCCCCTTTAGTGAGAAGGGTATTATTTTTAAGCTAAATCCCCTTTAGGGATGAGCTATTTGTTTCTGATGAAGGTCACAACTTTGGGTCGGATTTGAACGAAGGTATTCAGTGGATGTTACCTTTCTCGTATTGGAATTTCCGTTCAATAACCATCTATGTCACTTAAGCAAATTATTTTCTCAATAATTACCAAGGTAGCTAGTACCCACATCATTCAGAGATCTCAGAGACTAATATCCCAGATTTAGGCATCTGGTATCTAAATTAGGTAGGTGTACCTACCTTTTTATCAAAATTATTTCAAAAACTTTACAGTTATATACCTCTACCTAACTAAATGTGGAATTTTATTTTCAGTGGATGTTACCTTTCTCGTATTGGAATTTCCGTTCAACAACCATCTATGCCACTTAAGCAAATTATTTTCTCAATAATTACCAAGGTAGCTACTACCCACAAATGAAAAAATCGAAGAGATCCTAAAAAGTAGCTTTGATTAAGATGAAAAAAAAACCTACCTACCTATTTAGGTATACAAGAAATATGATAAATGAAAAACTTAAATGTTACCTAGCGCTAAAGAAATCAAAAAGTTCAAAAAAGTTCGTCACGAAAGAATTACGCTACAGAATATTTTTTTTACCGCGAGGAAAAGCTCCGGCCTTATCACACTGAAAGTTGGAAACCGACTGACCTAAACCTAAAGGAAAAACTTAAATGTTACCTAGCGCTAAAGAAATCAAAAAGTTCAAAAAAGTTCGTCACGAAAGAATTACGCTACAGAATATTTTTTTACCGCGAGGAAAAGCTCCGGCCTTATCACACTGAAAGTTGGAAACCGACTGACCTAAACCTAAAGCTAACACGTTACGTTAAGTTCCGTTACACTTTAGATAGCACGCCGTGTCAAGTGTGTAACGGAAATATGGAATACAGAGAGGTTTTCTTTATTGCCACCACTCAGTATAGTAAGCTTCTAGTATCCCATGTTTACCTTTTAGTCAAGCGTGTAATATACATACAGTATAGTCTAAGAAAACCATTTGACTTGTTTCCCGTCCTACCCAGTAAGTGGTTGCCATAAAGATTATACGTATGACACCTACAATATTTTTCTCAATCTCTTTTTTGACACTTTTCTGGATTTCCTACCACAATTTCAGCTTCAAATTAATACAAATTGGGATTCTGGTGTGGATTGCAGATCAAAGAGTAATTTTATTTTTTTTGCAGCTGTTTAAAATACTGTTATAAACATGGGACTATAGACCCAGTTAGAAGGCATTCTTCAAAATCAAGTTTTAGAAAATATATTAGGTACCTACCTACTTTTAATGTAACATATACATAGGTATATAAAATACATTAGTCGTTACATATCTACCTATACTTCTCCATGCAAAGGACTTTTTTTTCCTTCTATTCATTACAAGTATATGTATCTAAGTAGGTACTTGTACTTTATACTTGCTCCACACATCAGGCGTTGTTTATAGGAGGGAGATGCACTAAGCGTAAAACTGATCTGGGTAGTCCGAAATTTTTACAAAAATTTTAAATATGTAGCTTATCCACGATCAGATCCTACCTCAAAAAAGTACAACTAGTGAACCATTCGGCAAATCTTAACACTTAATTGAACATGTGCTATTTCAGTATACATATTGATCATGGGCACTCAGTTTCAGTGAAAAAGGACCAACCGTTCGAAAGTTCAACACGTCACAAAGAAGTAAACAAATTAAATACCAGATCTTGTTGAACGAAAGGACTATTCAGCCTCGTTTCTCCTCAGTTCAATCTGTTTTGAGTAAAATGGTAGGAATCATTATATTCTGGGACACCCTGTACATAAAGAACTCTACCTGTAGGTACTCTCATGTTATGCGTACCTATGTAAAGTTTCCCTCTACTATGGTAATGTTGTAATGAGTGACTTTGTATTAATTTATTTATTACTTACCCTTAGTCTTTTCATTATTGTATGGTGTTTTACTAAATTACTGATTGCTATCAGAAACATTCTACTCAGTATAGTGAGCTTCTAGTATCCCATGTTTACCTTTTAGTCAAGCGTGTAATGTACATACAGTATAGTCTAAGAAAACCATTTGATTTGTTTCCCGTCCTACCCAGTAAGTGGTTGCCATAAGATTATACGTATAACACCTACAATATTTTTTTCAATCTCTTTTTTGACACTTTTCTGGATTTCCTACCATGATTTCAGCTTCAAATTAATACAAATTGGGTCTCTGGTGTGGATTGCAGATCAAAGAGTAATTTTATTTTTTTGCAGCTGTTTAGAATACTGTTATAAACATGGGACTATAGACCCAGTTAGAAGGCATTCTTCAACATCAAGTTTTAGAAAATATATAGGTACCTACCTACTTTTAATGTATCATATACATAGGTACATAAAATACATTAGTCATTACATACCTACCTATACTTCTCCATGCAAAGGACTTTTTTTTTTCCTTCTATTCATTACAAGTATATGTATCTAAGTAGGTAGTTGTACTTTGTACTTGCTCCACAGTCTCCACACATCAGGCGTTGTTTATAGGAGGGAGATGCACTAAGCGTAAAACTGATCTAGGTAGTCCGAAATTTTTACAAAAAATTTAAATATGTAGCTTATCCACGATCAGATCCTATTACCTCAAAAAAGTACAACTAATGAACCATTCGGCAAATCTTAACACTTAATTGATTACATGTGTAATTGTACCTAATTGAACAAAATTATGCCAATAACATTAATAGAAAAAATTAAAAAAATCAAAAAGTGATTTTGGGGGCCAAGGTACAACCAGGCACCCTACTTGTACTTTATACTTGCTCCACACATCAGGCGTTGTTTATAGGAGGGAGATGCACTAAGCGTAAAACTGATCTGGGTAGTCCGAAATATTTACAAAAATTTTAAATATGTAGCTTATCCACGATCAGATCCTACCTCAAAAAAGTACAACTAATGAACCATTCGGCAAATCTTAACACTTAATTGAACATGTGCTATTTCAGTACATATTGATCATGGGCACTCAGTTTCAGTGAAAAAGGACCAACCGTTCGAAAGTTCAACACGTCACAAAGAAGTAAACAAATTAAATACAAGATCTTGTTGAACGAAAGGACTATTCAGCCCTACGTCAAATTTCCTTCGAATAAACCTCGTTCAATGAAACCTGTAATATGAATGAAGGAAAATAATCCAAATCCCAAAGCCCGCCAAACTCTGGAAGAAATTGGGGCCCTGAAATGTGAAATGTTGAAAAATGAGTACCCAGGGGACCAACGTTCAATGAAACCTGTAATATGAATGAAGTAAAATAATCCAAATCCCAAAGCCCGCCAAACTCTGGAAGAATTTGGGGCCCTGAAATCTGAAATGTTGAAAAATGAGTACCCCAGGGGACCAGGGGCTATATACGTAACATAAGTAGTAACAACATCACATGACTAATTAGATACATCACATGCGTTCAATGAAACCTGTAATATGAATGAAGTAAAATAATCCAAATCCCAAAGCCCGCCAAACTCTGGAAGAATTTGGGGCCCTGAAATATGAAATGTTGAAAAATGAGTACCCAGGGGACCAGGGGCTATATACGTAACATAAGTAGTAACAACATCACAACGTTCAATGAAACCTGTAATATGAATGAAGTAAAATAATCCAAATCCCAAAGCCCGCCAAACTCTGGAAGAATTTGGGGCCCTGAAATGTGAAATGTTGAAAAATGAGTACCCAGGGGACCAGGGGCTATATACGTAACATAAGTAGTAACAACATCACATGACTAATTAGATACATCACATGTAATAATAACCAACCTAATTATTCACCTACCTATCTCTTTTCTTTTCGTTTCAAGTTTCCTGAGAGGGTTGAAAATGCATAAAATCTGCTTTGAACTTTGAAGAGGGGGAAGCAAAAAACTCGATGAAGCACTTAAACTTGAAACCTAAAGAAAAGTGCTGTTATGTGCGTTTGACAAGGAAAGTGTTGAGCGTGGTGTACGTGTGGATGGGTGACCATGTCGTGTGCAGGGTCAAGTTACAATGTGTATTAACCTCTGAGAACGCCCGGAGAAGGTCAGGTATAGTCTCCAAGTATTCTCATCAGATAATAATGAACATTTTGACTAAATAATTTGTAGATCATGGACTTGACATTTCAGCTTTTCATCTAAGATTCTAATGTCGTTCAAAAGATACATTTCCATCGATGGGTGACCATGTCGTGTGCAGGGTCAAGTTACAATGTGTATTAACCTCTGAGAACGCCCGGAGAAGGTCAGGTATAGTCTCCAAGCATTCTCATCAGATAATAATGAACATTTTGACTAAATAATTTGTAGATCAGGGAGGGACTTGACATTTCAGCTTTTCATCTAAGATTCTTATGTCGTTCAAAAGATATTATGGGGTTCTCATACATTTCCATAATTCTGTAGTGTATATGTTGCTGTGAATTCTCGAAGTCGTAAGAATATTGTATATTCTGTACAAAGCTATTTATTCATTCAATGCTACTTGTAACATAGGTACTAACCTACCTACCAGGACTTACGGTTTTTTTTTTTCGAAAACTCCTACAGATTGGGAGCAATTTGAGTGGGTCATACATTGGTGGACAACTGGACACCCTGTATGTGTGTCTGTGTACGGTAACGAATTAAAAGAAATATTGTACCTACCATATATGTATGAAGAGAAGGGGATGTCATAGTATGTCAGAGTCTTGATTTTGGCCAGTGATGATGAGGGTGTCTGGTGAAAATATAATTCAGTCTCGCACGAACTTTCAGCTAAAATGTTCTCTTCCTTATTTTCTGTAAACTAAAACAGTGGACACCCTGTATGTGTGTCTGTGTACGGTAACGAATTAAAAGAAATATTGTACCTACCATATAACAAAACAAAAGCCAGAACAGAAATATGTAGGTACCCTTGTACCTAATTGTTGTCGAAATATTTTCTGGAAGGGGAGAGGAATTCTTTCATGTTTCCCAGTAATCACAGTAATGAGCCAAGCAGGCCAGGGATTTTTCAAGTTTTTAACAATCCTTTTTGGGCCTCTCTCTCTCCCTCCCTCTCTCTCTCGCTCTCTCTCTCTCTCTCTTTCTCTCCTCTCTTCTCTCTCTCTCTCTTTCTCTCCTCTCTTCTCTCTCTCTCTCTCTTCTCTCTCTTTCTATCTCTATCTCTAGGCTTAAAGTTTGTTCTTTTCTATTGAGAAGCACTGTCTTGTATTTCTCGGAAACAAGTGTTAGGTACCTAAGTATTATACTTACATAGAATAGGTAATTATGTACTTTGAGTGTGAAGTGTTGAGATTACTATTAGCTGGAAACACAGTAGTGGAGAATGCTCAAACATGGAGAGAATACATAAATGCCAATTTTCCTAAAAATCGAATAATTCGTTCGAGCGTTATCGCGAAACAATTACGCTACCAGAATATTTTTTTACCGCGAGGAAAAGCTCCGGCCTTATCACACTGAAAGTTGGAAACCGACTGACCTAAACCTAAACCTAAAGCTCACACGTTACGTTAAGTTCCGTTACACTTTAGATAGCACGCCGTGTCAAGTGTGTAACGGAAATATGGAATGCAGAGAGGTTTTCTTTATTGCCACCTCCAACAAAAGCCATAAACTTTTAGATCGTGTTTCTATTTGTAACGGTCAAATTTTGGAGGAAAGCGTCTAGAAATCTAGGCGTTTTAAGTTTAAGCAAGTAGGTACCTACCTACTTGATCGAATATGGTACGGCTAAGGATAAATTAGGTTTCAGTATGTAGTTGTGCAATGGGCAGAATAACGCGATTTGCCAATCACTCTCACTGTCATCAACCAATACCTACTATTGTTAGGTACCTAGTTACCTACCTCAGTTTTCTTCGAATTAGACTTTTGTATGAGCGCCTGTTGAATTTTTTAGATATGCAATGTGCTAAACACATAAATATCTATCTCCCTCCTCTCTTTTTTCGTAATCTTCGTTTTCCCAGTCCAAACATAACTTGAGGTTCGGCACCTGTTACGGTATTTACCGCAGTTACTCCTCTCATTCTCCCCTTGATGAAGAAGAAAAAAGAAAGACTTGATCGAATTATTAGGTAGGTACTTCGTGTTAAGCAACGTCTAACTTTCTGTATGGTGGCAACGGTCTGTCACGTACCACTTGGTAGTTAATTTTACACCTGGGTTCACAAACTTACTTGCTTTTGGAATGAATAGAGAAACAACTCTTGGATATTTGGCCTTTTGATTGGCTGAGAGTGAAACAGGAAAGGGGAATAATGAGGGGAGAAAGGGAGAGAGGATACTTTACAGCGAGTTGAATGATTTACAGGTTCTTTTTGAGCCAGGGTCGACCACATCACAGGTTATAACTTTTAATTTGATCAATAGGGTACTTTTGCCTCTCGATTCTAGATAGAAGTCTTTTTTTCTCTTCTTTTTTAGATAAGGTTTGATAGAGGGAACTGTAACTGTCAGGGTCTTATCGTTTGCGAGCTTCATAATATATATGTATAGGTAAGATAAATAGAGAGCAGATTACCCTGTGAATATCTGTACCTACCTGAATACTGTTTTATTTTGTAACCTTTAAGTTTATCTGTAGGTAAAGCCATAAACTTTTAGATCGTGTTTCTATTTGTAACGGTCAAATTTTGGAGGAAAGCGTCTAGAAATCTAGGCGTTTTAAGTTTAAAGCAAGTACCTACCTACTTGATCGAATATGGTAGGTACGGCTAAGGATAAATTAGGTTTCAGTATGTAGTTGTGCAATGGGCAGAATAACGCGATTTGCCAATCAATCTCACTGTCATCAACTCACGTTTTCTTCGAATAAGCCTTTTGTATGAGCGCCTGTTGAATTTTTTAGATATGCAATATGCTAAACACATAAATCTCTATCTCCCTCCTCTCTTTTTTCGTAATCTTCGTGTTCCCAGTCCAAACATAACTTGAGGTTCGGCACCTGTTACGGTATTTACCGCAGTTACTCCTCTCATTCTCCCCTTGATGAAAAAGAAAAAGAAAAGGAAAAAGAAAGACTTGATCGAATTATTAGGTACCTACTTTGTGTTAAGCAACGTCTAACTTTCTGTATGGTGGCAACGGACTGTCACGTACCACTTGGTAGTTAATTTTACACCTGGGTTCACAAACTTACTTGCTTTTGGATTGAATGGAGAAACAACTCTTGGATATTTGGCCTTTTGATTGGCTGAGAGTGAAACAGGAAAGGGGAATAATGAGGGGAGGAAGGGAGAGAGGATACTTTACACCGAGTTGAATGAGTTACGCGGGTTCTTTTTAAGCCAGGGTCGACCACATCGCAGGTTATAACTTTTAATTTGATCAATAGGGTACTTTTGCCTTTCTCGATTCTAGATAGAAGTCTTTTTTTTTTTCTCTCTTCTTTTTTTGATAAGGTTTGATAGAGGGAACTGTAACTGTCAAGGTCTTAAAGTAAAGAAAGAAGGAAGACGGGATAGGATAAATCCAGCCGTTCCGCGATAACAAACCTTATCTGTTTAGAATGAAGTTCGCCCCGGGTGGGAGTCGAACCCGCGACCTTCCTGTCTAACCGGGCTTCCAATTTTTTGAATTTCCCTCACTATTCTCATCTCAGGTAATGCGGAGCTTCATAATATATGTAGGTACGATAAATAGAGAGCAGATTACCCTGTGAATATCTGTACCTACCTGAATACTGTTTTAATTTGTAACCTTTAAGTCTATCTGTAGGTTAGGTAGGTATGTACCTACTTGACTTTTTACCTAAATCTACTAGGTTTACTTTTCCTCTTTTCTAAAGACACGTAATTTTCTAATTTCATTTAATTGATGGTTCTCTCTCCTAATTAGCACTTCCACCTTTTTTTCCACTGGAAAAATTTAACTCCATAATGAAGAGATGTGGCATAATTACGTTAGGTTAAGAGAGGTCGATATAACACCTAACATGTAGGATTATTACTTTAGGGTGGTACTTAGGTATGCTGGTACTGCTGGTAGTTATGTCAAATCCATGAGTAACTCATGGAATATTGTAGCTTATCTTAATAGCAAGTGATGGTTTTAGACAGTACATAAAATAAAATGAAGTTATTATTATTAAGAAAAGCATACCTACACTTACCTACCTATATATATAGTGATTAAAAGTAATATAAATAGAAAATAAAATGTAGGTACCTAGGTATGTATGTAGGTAGCTACATACATACATAACTATTTTATTTTATTTTATATTTATATTACTTTTAATCATTTTCCTCGCTGTATTTTGCAAGGCACCTACATAAAGTACCTATACTGATCAATATATTTCATAAGCCTTTGTACACTCGGAAGCACAAAATTTGTCTCCCATTTTCTCACATGATTATCCTCGCTGGGAAAAGAATCGGATGATGTTGTTTGAAGAAGTTGTAGAAGGAAGGTTGGGTCGTTTTCTTTGTTTGCAAGTATATCCTCAACACTTCTAACTTTACTAACTAACCGAATTATCTTTCACCTCATCACCTCATAAATTTACTTTCCTATTCCGAACAAAAAAAGTAAAGAAGTAGTAAAAAAAACCAGGTGTTCTATTTTACCTCTCCTCTCTTCCCTCTCCTTCTCTCCTATTCTTTGTTAAAACTTGTATTCTCTCCCTTTCTCTCTCTCTCTCTAGCTCTCTCTCCCTCTCTCTTTCTATGATATTTTTTTGTTATTCATTAATACCTATCCTATACTACCTGGCTAATAGTTACCTACGGTTCAAATTAAGGGAAGGTTCTATCGTAACATCACAACTCTCTCTCTCTCTCTCTCTCTCTCTCTCTCCCCTCCCTCTCTCTCTCTCTCTCTCTCTCTCTCTCTCTCTCTCTCTCTCTCTCTCTCTCTCTGAATAATAACTAGAATATACTGAATTATAATGGTATAGCTATTTACTTACATTGTGACTCAAGCAAGAAGCAAAGGAATGAGCTTTCTGACTAGGTATAATAGTACAGTCAATGAGTCAAACTGAGGTAGAAAGGTAAACAAATATACTTGAATCATTAGCATTAGATTTCATTTATCCTAATGTTTCAGAAAGGATTGCCTTTAAGCCTTCTTCTCATCAAAATCCGAGAGGTAAGTTTTTGACTCTTATTTAGGTACAGACCTAATTTTGTGAAATAATGGTAAGTTTCTGATTCTTGTTTACCGGACTAATTTTGTCTCATAATGGAAGTTTCTGATTCTTGTTTACCGGACTAATTTTGTCTCATAATGGTAAGTTTCTGATTCTTGTTTATCGGACTAATTTTGTCTCATAGTGGTAAGTTTCTGATTCTTGTTTACCGGACTAATTTTGTCTCATAATGGTAAGTTGCTGGTTCTTATTTACCGGACTAATTTTGTCTCATAATGGTAAGTTTCTGATTCTTGATGTTTACCGGACTAATTTTGTCTCATAATGGTAAGTTTCTGATTCCGAAAGGTCAACAAATACTTGAATCATTAGCATTAGATTTCATTTATCCTAATGTTTCAGAAAGGATTGCCTTTAAGCCTTCTTCTCATTAAAATCCGAGAGGTAAGTTTTTGACTCTTATTTAGGTACAGACCTAATTTTGTCTCATAATGGTAAGTTTCTGATTCTTCGAATAGTCCCCAAGTATGCTCAGAGAACAACAATCATTTTAATGTGAATCTGCAGTATCAACAAGACATCTAGTATCTACTTATCAATCAAATCAATAATGCAAGGCACAACATGAAATAATGTTATTCTGCATTAATAAATGACATGCTTACATTAGGTACCTACCTACTTCATAAAATCCATGACTTGATTAAAAAAACTTACCTTGCTAAAGACAGAAATTTTGCTTGAAAAAAAAAAGGTACATGCAACTGAAATAGGTTGTTAGAAAAATCATCTTGGATATGTAAACAACAGAGATTGACCTGCTTATATTTATACCTATCATCACCTGTCTACTCTGGTTTAAGATAAGATGTGAACCCCTCTCATTCTATTGAGTGAAAAAAAATGTCTACACAGGTTGGTTTCTTAGCTATGAGGGGTTGAAAAATGAAATTTGTAGATTTTCGTTAGGGTACATGTGTCATTCTATTGAGTGAAAAATGTCTACACAGGTTGGTTTCTTAGCTATGAGGGGTTGAAAAATGAAATTTGTAGATTTTCGTTAGGGTAAGTACATGTGTATTGTGCAACGTGTTAACTCAAATTTGAAAGCTTTTCTCCCTCTACTCATGACAATATATTTCTTACGTAATCTAATACAGGGATAGGTGTTTCATAAACTCTAGCCCGAGGGATTTTTTTACTTTTTTTTTGTTTTCATACTATGTGGAATTTTTTATCTCCATTCTCTCCCCTCCCTTTTTATTTGAGAATTTGACCACAATAATAGTAGTAGCCTACTGCTGGAGTAAAGGGACTTTTCAGTCCCATTCGAGCAGTATAAAAGTAAGCAATAGGTATTATTACTTTTTCTGTCCGCCAAACCCCTTTTTACTTCCCTATTCCAATAAGTATAGGGAACCTATATTGTGTAACTTTCTTTACAACTTACCTTTTTTCTTTACATACGGTACACAAAAGGCCCACTCTGAGGCTTAAGTGTAGGGGTAGACAACCCCAAGAGATGGCTTAAGATTATACCTTTTCTTATTCAACCTAGATTTACACGAGTGGATCAGGTACATTTCCATAACGGGCGGGTTCTAGAATGGAATGGTACTCGAGTTGCTCACAGTACCCTCACTGTTCAACTCTCGTTGGAAATGGTTTAGAAAATCTGTTGTCCTGTAGTCAAGTCCACCAATAAAAACTTTGCGTAGTGACTCAGGCTCTGTACACTTGCTATCCTGAAAATGCAATAAAATAAAAGATTATGAGTTTGAAGGAATGACCATTTAGGGACAATTCTGAAGTCTCCATGATCAAAATTTGAGAATTTGACCACAATAATAGTAGTAGCCTACTGCTGGAGTAAAGGGACTTTTCAGTCCCATTCGAGCAGTATAAAAGTAAGCCCTATTCTTAATTTTTCTGTCCGCTGCACCCCTTTTTACTTCCCTATTCCAATAAGTATAGGGAACCTATATTGTGTAATTTTCTTTACAACTTACCTTTTTTCTTTACATACGGTACACAAAAGGCCCACTCTGAGGCTTATAGGGGTAAACAGCCCAAAAAGTTGGGTTAAGATTACCTTTTCTTATTCAAACTAGATTTACACGAGTGGATCAGGTACATTTCCATGTCTTCTGACGAAGTGTTCTAATGGTACTTACATCATATCGGGGCTTCATTTTGACCGTGTGTACTTATAAATAGATGAAGAAAAGTTGGAAAATCTGGAAAATTCTCTTCAGAAAAATTTCCCACAAATTTTTGATTTTTGAGCAAAACGTGAAAACGTCAAAATCAAAAACCGGCGAGTACGCGGATCGCGGAAACGTGAAATGCAAAATGGCGACCACAACGACGACGGCAACGTGATTTCTGTGCTATGTGACTCATGTGTGATTAAACTCTTCAATATCAAGGGTAAAAATTATTTCTTGAAAAATCATCCTGAGTTCCTGACCTAATTTTTTTTCAAGACTCAAGGCCGGAAGAGGGGAATTGAAAATTATACATGAAAATGAATGAAATAGGTACGTAGGTAAATTAAAAAAAGATAGGTAGTAAAAAAATACAGGAACTGGATATAGGTAATTAAAAATGTTCAAATAATATGTTGTCGTACCTACTACAAACTACAAGGTAGTAGGTACGGCAACAAAATTTGCGACGAAGAACGGACCGTGTGGAATGTGGATACCATTTGTAAACAGTGACGTGTTCGTATTTGAATCATCGAATTTTTATCAAAGTTCAAAATTTCCAAGTTTTCCAGTGATAAGGGGAAAGTTTTGCAATAATCGTAAGATAATCGGTTCTATTTGAAATGTCCTTTTAGTTTCTGATTTCGTTATAAAATAGCCTTGTTTCCTTGAAGACTCCATAGCTCAAGATCAGCATGACCACTTACGAGGAGTTTTTCTACCAGAATGAAGAAAGGGATGGTATAAGGTGTACCTGGAATGTTTGGCCTTCCAGTAAATTGGAGGCTTCCAGATTGGTTATGCCTGTAGGATGTCTATATCAGCCTTTGAAGGAGAAACCTGGTAAGCTCGCCGTTTAAATTTCATGAAAAAATGTTATGTAATACTTGCATCACAAGTGCTTGAAGTTTTGATGAAGATCGTGGGGAAGACTCTAGAATGGCAGGATCCTGGGTGTACATATTTTTTTTTATTTTTACTTTCATATCCCACATACGTTTTTCCCTCAAAGTGTACAGTCTATGTATCCAGGTACCTATGTAAATGGACAGTTTATTTAGGTAGGTAATCTAAAATCTAAATATTACCTAATAAGTTATTTATTATTATTTTCCAATACAAATTCTCAGAGGTGGGACTTTTTCCATGTCAGTAATTTTCAGTTCATTTAACTGGTACTCAGGCTATGTATGGGCAATAGCTATTGTACTCAATTACTTACATAAGTATATGTATGAAATCATGATATGTAATCTAACATTTTCTAATCAGGTAATTTCCATTCTACTTCACAGACTTGCCTCCTTTACAATATGAACCATTGTTGTGCATGCGGAATCAATGTAGAGCCATTCTCAATCCACTATGTCAAGGGTGTGTGAGTAGTACCCTAGAAGCTTTGTGGTTAAAGTCTATTTTTTTT
>NW_007378587.1:70503-83576 GCF_000475195.1 Diaphorina citri | reverse complement strand
TCTAAATCTGATTTCAAAGAAAGGTTACAAAGCTAATTAAAACACTGACACAAAACACAAGGTAAAGTCTTACATCTCTGGGGACAGCTCTTTTGGTTTCCACAACTCGTCCGTCAATATTGTGAGGTCTGTTGGACATGGCGTCATCAACCATTTTGGCTTCCGAGTAGGTGATGAATCCAAAACCTCTCGATCTTTTCGTGATGGGATCCTTCATGACAACAACATCTACAATTTCACCCCATTGTTCAAAGAATGCTTGTAAGCTCTCATCTGTTGTCCTGTAGTCAAGTCCACCAATAAAAACTTTGCGTAGTGACTCAGGCTCTGTACACTTGCTATCCTGAAAATGCAATGAAAATAATGAAATAAAAGATTTTAAGTTTGAAGGAATGACCATTTAGGGACAATTCTGAAGTCTCCATGATCAAAGGCATCCACCAAACGGGCGGGTTCTAGAATGGAATGGTACTCGAGTTGCTCACAGTACCCTCACTGTTCAACTCTCGTTGGAAACGGTTTAGAAAAATTAATGTTATTAATGGTACTTACATCATATCGGGGCTTCATTTTGACCGTGTGTACTTATAAATAGATGAAGAAAAGTTGGAAAATCTGGAAAATTCTGTTCAGGAAAATTTCCCACAAAATCACAAATTTTTGATTTTTGAGCAAAACGACCAAAACGTGAAAAGAAAACGTCAAAAACCGGCCAGTACGCGGATCGCGGAAACGTGAAATGCAAAATGGCGACCACAACGACGACGGCAACGTGATTTCTGTGCTATGTGACTCATGTGTGATTAAACTCTTCAATATCAAGGGTAAAAATTGTTTATTGAAAAATCATATCATCATCCTGACCTAATTTTTTTTCAAGACTAAGACTCAAGGCCGGAAGAGGGGAATTGAAAATTATATATGAAAATGAATGAAATACGTAGGTAAATTAAAAAAAGATAGTAAAAAAATACAGGAACTGGATATAATTAAAAATGTTCAAAAGTTGTCGTACTACAAACTACAAGGTAGTAGGTACGGCAACAAAATTTGCGACAAAGAACGGACCGTGTGGATACCATTTGTAAACAGTGACGTGTTCGTATTTGAATCATCGAATTTTTATCAAAGTTCAAAATTTCCAAGTTTTCCAGTGATAAGGGGAAAGTTTTGCAATAATCGTAAGATAATCGGTTCTATTTGAAATGTCCTTTTAGTTTCTGATTTCGTTATAAAATAGCCTTGTTTCCTTGAAGACTCCATAGCTCAAGATCAGCATGACCACTTACGAGGAGTTTTTCTACCAGAATGAAGAAAGGGATGGTATAAGGTGTACCTGGAATGTTTGGCCTTCCAGTAAATTGGAGGCTTCCAGATTGGTTATGCCTGTAGGATGTCTATATCAGCCTTTGAAGGAGAAACCTGGTAAGCTCGCCGTTTAAATTTCATGAAAAAATGTTATGTAATACTTGCATCACAAGTGCTTGAAGTTTTGATGAAGATCGTGGGGAAGACTCTAGAATGGCAGGATCCTGGGTGTACATATTTTTTTTATTATTATTTTTTTTTTTACTTTCATATCCCACATACGTTTTTCCCTCAAAGTGTACAGTCTATGTATCCAGGTACCTATGTAAATGGACAGTTTTTTTAGGTAATCTAAAATCTAAATATTACCTAATAAGTTATTTATTATTATTTTCCAATACAAATTCTCAGAGGTGGGACTTTTTCCATGTCAGTAATTTTCAGTTCATTTAACTGGTACTCAGGCTATGTATGGGCAATAGCTATTGTACTCAATTACTTACATAAGTATATGTATGAAATCATGATATGTAATCTAACATTTTCTAATCAGGTAATTTCCATTCTACTTCACAGACTTGCCTCCTTTACAATATGAACCATTGTTGTGCATGCGGAATCAATGCAGAGCCATTCTCAATCCACTTTGTCAAGTTGATTACAAATCCAAACTGTGGGTGTGCAACTTCTGCTTTCAAAGAAATGCTTTCCCACCCCAGTATGCGGCTATAACAGAACAACACCAACCTGCTGAGTTACATCCACAATTTACAACAATTGAGTACACAATTCCTGTAAGTCAATGTTTTCCAAAATATCCACTGAGGTCTTTACCTGTTTTTCTCCCCTTTTTGATTCAATTTGTGTTCTTTCTAGCTATTACCCACTTGATCAATCAGGTTGGAAGTCCAAGTTACCTTTAATTGTTTTGGAATCTAGAGTCTACCTATTATTTATTTATCAGTGAAATTCATTCTGAAATAGGGACTAGGGTATTTTTTGTAGTGTGTGTGTTGTGTGTGTTTGTTTTATTTTTTAATTATTTTTTTTTTTTTAACTTACATAAGTATATGTATGAAATCATGATATGTAATCTAACATTTTCTAATCAGGTAATTTCCATTCTACTTCACAGACTTGCCTCCTTTACAATATGAACCATTGTTGTGCATGCGGAATCAATGTAGAGCCATTCTCAATCCACTATGTCAAGTTGATTACAAATCCAAACTGTGGGTGTGCAACTTCTGCTTTCAAAGAAATGCTTTTCCACCCCAGTATGCGGCTATAACAGAACAACACCAACCTGCTGAGTTACATCCACAATTTACAACAATTGAGTACACAATTCCTGTAAGTCAATGTTTTCCAAAATATCCACTGAGGTCTTTACATGTTTTTCTCCCCTTTTTGATTCAATGGTATGGAATTTTATCCTCAATATAATTTGAGAATTTGACCACAATAATAGTAGTAGCCTACTGCTGGAGTAAAGGGACTGTTCAGTCCCATTCGAGCAGTATAAAAGTAAGCACTATTATTACTTTTTCTGTCCACTGAACCCCTTTTTACTTCCCTATTCCAATAAGTATAGGGAACCTATGTTGTGTAACTTTCTTTACAACTTACCTACCTTTTTTCTTTACATACGGTACACAAAAGGCCCGCTCTGAGGCTTATGTGAAGGGGTAGACAACCCCAAAAGATGGCTTAAGATTATACCTTTTCTTATTCAACCTAGATTTACACGAGTGGAATGAGTGGATCAGGTACATTTCCATGTCTTCTGACGAAGTGTTTCGCACATCGAAGCGTTTACCCCTTCATATGAGTTTAATTACAGTTGTAAAGTACACACAATTATAGTATTAGAACCTCGATTATTTCAACCCCAAAATCAGTTCAAAATGGGGTATTTATTAACCATTCTCTTCTTTAGTATCTAAATTTTGCCCCCTTTTTCATTGTTGTATACGGAATTTCAATTTCCATTATTTCAACTACCCTTGGTCCCAATTAGTTGAAATAATCGAGGTTCTACAGTAGAAAGGCTATTATTTACAACTTACCTTATCATGTCACATATAAGTACATGGGGATTACAGTTGTAAAGTACACTTACAAGTAGGGCTATTATTTACAACTTACCTTATCATGTCACATATAAGTACATGGGGAGAGAGGACTGTACAAAACACATGAGTGTGGGGGAAGAGGTTTAGTATCTTCTGCCACCACCTCCACCACCACCGCCAGCTGAAATCAGACGAAATAAAAGCAACATATGAGGCTTCATTAACAAACTAAAAAACCCTTGGGGACAAAGAATTGCCAAATAATTATTTATTTACTGTGAAGATTGTAATTTAAAAAATTGATATACCTAACTCCGAGCAACACAAATCAAGTTAGGAATTTTTAATCGTGTTAAGCATACTTACCTACGCTTATTTACCTAAATTTTATGATTTGACTTGGATTCGAATCACATTTGAATATTATTGTCAATGGCATTATCCCCCTGTCTGATGCTAGTTAAAAATAAATCCTGTGCTTACTTTCCATGTCCAAAACAGTATCAATCTTATTCTCCCAGAACCATGCTACATGGACTGCTCTAAATGTGATTTCAAAGAAAGGTTACAAAGCTAATTAAAACACTGACATAAAACACAAGGTAAAGTCTTACATCTCTGGGGACAGCTCTTTTGGTTTCCACAACTCGTCCGTCAATATTGTGAGGTCTGTTGGACAGCTTACTTTCCATGTCCAAAACAGTGTCACCGCAATCAAATCTTATTCTCCCAGAACCATGCTACATGGACTGCTCTAAATGTGATTTCGAGGAAAGGTTACAAAGCTAATTAAAACACTGACATAAAACACAAGGTAAAGTCTTACATCTCTGGGGACAGCCCTTTTGGTTTCCACAACTCGTCCGTCAATATTGTGAGGTCTAGAGATCTACATCCCACATACGTTTTTCCCTCAAAGTGTACAGTCTATGTATCCAGGTACCTATGTAAATGGACAGTTTATTTAGGTAGGTAATCTAAAATCTAAATATTACCTAATAAGTTATTTATTATTATTTTCCAATACAAATTCTCAGAGGTGGGACTTTTTCCATGTCAGTAATTTTCAGTTCATTTAACTGGTACTCAGGCTATGTATGGGCAATAGCTATTGTACTCAATTACTTACATAACTGAAAATGATAATGTTATAAGAAGGAATGAAATTCACATCAAACCAAGAATCTGTGGTCTACAAGAAGAGAATATAGAAGAAAAGTTTGATGATAGCAGTCAGGAAGAATATTTTGAAGCAGAAGATCAAGAAGGACAAGGGGATTCGCAAGAAGACGAAGAGATGGAAGAGCAAAGAATTGAAGATGAAGAAGACCAGGAAGATGGAAATGAAGAAATAGAAGATGAGAGGGAAACAAAAATGGAGGAAGAAGTATATGTGCGTCCCCAAGAGAATTATCAAGCAACCAAAGAAGTTTGACGATTATGTCATGTATAAATGATTTTGTTCAATTTGGAGGCTTCCAGATTGGTTATGCCTGTAGGATGTCTATATCAGCCTTTGAAGGAGAAACCTGGTAAGCTCGCCGTTTAAATTTCATGAAAAAATGTTATGTAATACTTGCATCACAAGTGCTTGAAGTTTTGATGAAGATCGTGGGGAAGACTCTAGAATGGCAGGATCCTGGGTGTACATATTTTTTTTTAGATGAGGGTGTCTGGTGCAAATATAATTCAGTCTTGCACGAACTTTCAACTAAAATGTTCTCTTCCTTATTTTCTGTAAACTAAAACACATCACAAGTGCTTGAAGTTTTGATGAAGATCGTAGGGAAGACTCTAGAATGGCAGGATCCTGGGTGTACATATTTTTTTTATTATTATTTTTTTTTTTACTTTCATATCCCACATACGTTTTTCCCTCAAAGTGTACAGTCTATGTATCCAGGTACCTATGTAAATGGACAGTTTTTTTAGGTAATCTAAAATCTAAATATTACCTAATGAGTTATTTATTATTATTTTCCAATACAAATTCTCAGAGGTGGGACTTTTTCCATGTCAGTATCTAATGTTACTTTCATATCCCACATACGTTTTTCCCTCAAAGTGTACAGTCTATGTATCCAGGTACCTATGTAAATGGACAGTTTATTTAGGTAGGTAATCTAAAATCTAAATATTACCTAATAAGTTATTTATTATTATTTTCCAATACAAATTCTCAGAGGTGGGACTTTTTCCATGTCAGTAATTTTCAGTTCATTTAACTGGTACTCAGGCTATGTATGGACAATAGCTATTGTACTCAATTACTTACTTATATGTATGTTTTATTGTAAGCAATGTAAGCAGAGAACAGACTAAAGAATGAAGAAATTGAACTGGAGAGTATTTTCCCAATTGTTGATCTCGTTGTTAAGCAACATTGTTACTGGGTGGTTCTTGTTTTCAATACTGTGTGTATAAAAAGACACCACAACGGTTCAATAAACACCAGTACTAACCTATGTCGTGTTTTCCCCCTCCCCTTTCTCCTCCAGTGTCAGAAATTCGGCCACTACAACAAGGATGATCCGCACTCGTTTCAATTGCCCGAGAATTTCCAGATGTATCCCCAGTTTATGTACCATTTGAGACGATCTCAATTCCTGCAGGTCTTCAACAACAGTCCCGATGAAACCTCTTACTACAGGTATGTTTGTGTTAAGTCTGTTCTTTGAAGAGAGAAAATCCCCCCATCTGTGTTCCTTGTGGCTGCCAAATTACTGTTAATCACATATTAAATGAATGTCAAAACTATTCAAATGTTAGGACTCTCTTAATCCATCTTCCTCATTACTCCCGCTTCCAATTCCTGCAGGTCTTCAACAACAGTCCCGATGAAACCTCTTACTACAGGTATGTTTGTGTTAAGTCTGTTCTTTGAAGAGAGAAAACCCCCCCATCTGTGTTCCTTGTGGCTGCCAAATTACTGTTAAGCACATATTATTCATATTAAATGAATGTCAAAACTACTCAAATGGTAGGACCTCCCTTAATCTATCTTCCTCTCTACTCTCTTGTCTTAGAGACAACGATATCTCTCCCTTTGACCTCAGATTCGAATTTTTCACAACTTTTTACATAGGAATCGACCATTTATTTATAATTTTTACCCACTTGCAACTCCTCCATTCCTCCGTAGAACCCAAATAAAAATTTAGCTAGTTCTCGATAGGTGTATATAACATTTAATTTTGCGTTGACGTGACGCACCATAATAACTTTAAAAAAGTCCATTTATTCTATTTAATAAAAAAAAAGGCCACGGAGGTTGCTTTACCTCTCTTTTTCACCAATAAAATATTCTATTTCCCATGACAGGCACGTTCTAATGCGGGAAGACCTATCCCAGTCTCTCATCATGATTCAGCCCGTTCTGTACAGCTACGGATTCAATGGTCCCCCTGTGCCCGTGCTGCTAGACACAAGTAGTATCAAACCCGATTGTATTCTGCTCATGGATACCTTCTTCCAGCTGCTCATTTTCCACGGAGAGGTAAATAATGCGAGGCGGATTTGAGAAGGAAAAATTGGACTCATGTTAGAGGAAACATATCCCGTTGATAATCCAAAAGTCAGCACATTTTTTAAAAAAACCGACAGTTTTTAATAAAAATTTGCCAGCCTTGTTAGCTTGGAAGGTAGCGCGTCTGCCTTGTAAGTGCTAGGTCGCGGGTTCGATTCCCGCCGGTAGAGGATTTTATTCCGGACATGGAAAGTAAGTAAGTAGCGGATTTTATCCTGAACCCCCCATCTGTGTTCCTTGTGGCTGCCAAATTACTGTTAAGCACATATTAAATGAATGTCAAAACTACTCAAATGTTAGGACCTCCCTTAATCTATCTTCCTCTCTACTCTCTTGTCTCTAGAGACAACGATATCTCTCCCCCTCTTGAATTCCTCCGTAGAACCCAAATAAAAATTTAGCTAGTTCTCGATAGGTGTATATAACATTTAATTTTGCGTTGACGTGACGCACCATAATAAATAAAAAAAGTCTATTTATTCTATT
Organism: Diaphorina citri; assembly: GCF_000475195.1. NCBI lineage: Eukaryota > Metazoa > Arthropoda > Insecta > Hemiptera > Psyllidae > Diaphorina > Diaphorina citri. The sequence continues at coordinate 76,181 of NW_007378587.1, read as the reverse complement.
TAATAAAAAAAAAAGGACCACGGAGGTTGCTTTACCTCTCTTTTTCACTAATAAAATATGATAGGTGTATATAACATTTAATTTTGCGTTGACGTGACGCACCATAATAAATAAAAAAAGTCTATTTATTCTATTTAATAAAAAAAAGGGGGCCACGGAGGTTGCTTTACCTCTCTTTCTCACTACTAAAATATTCTCTATTTCCCATGACAGGCACGTTCTAATGCGGGAAGACCTATCCCAGTCTCTCATCATGATTCAGCCCGTTCTGTACAGCTACGGATTCAATGGCCCCCCTGTGCCCGTGCTGCTAGACACAAGTAGTATCAAACCCGATTGTATTCTGCTCATGGATACCTTCTTCCAGCTGCTCATTTTCCACGGAGAGGTAAGTGGATTTGAGAAGGAAAAATTGGACTCATGTTAGAGGAAACATATCCCGTTGATAATCCGAAAGTCAGCACATTTTTTAAAAAACCGACAGTTTTTAATAAAAATTTGCCAGCCTTGTTAGCTTGGAAGGTAGCGCGTCTGCCTTGTATGTGCTAGGTCGCGGGTTCGATTCCCGCCGGTAGAGGATTTTATTCCGGACACGGAAAGTAAGTAAGTAGCGGATTTTATCCTGAACGGAAAAGGTTCGTTCTGGGAACGGCTAGTTTTTTCCTATCCTGTCTTCCTTCTCTCTTCGCTCCCTCTATCAAACCTCTTACACCTGAGAAGATTGTCAATCTTCAGATTGAAAAATACTCCATTAAATTGAAATTCACTTTTGGTTTCTGTGCAAGTAACGATATATGGAACAGTAAAATAAAGTGCGCCAGCCTAGTTAGCTTGGTTGGTAGCGCGTCTGCCTTGTAAGCGCTAGGCCGCGGGTTCGACCGCCGCGCCGACTAGCTCATTCACAGTGCAACAAATAGTTAAAGTTTTAAATCTGGTGTGCACATCACACAACTTTCCTTATCCTATTGAATGATGATTATTTGGGTGTTCTTTTACAGTAACTTTTACAATATGTTTATTATCCATTTAGTCAGTACAGCTGAAAACCGCTTGGATCAAACGGAATCAAAATACTCATTTTCGCTTCAATGTCCACAGCGTGATTAACCCCTTTTCGTCTCTCCTTCCCAGTGCACGTTTCCCAACACAGGGGCCCGTATCATGATGTTCGTCGGCGGGGCTTGTAGTCAGGGTCCCGGTATGGTGCTCAATGATGACCTCGGGGCGGATTTTATCCTGAACGGATAATGTTCTTTCTGGGAACGGCTGGCTTTCTCCTATCCTGTCTTCCTTCTCTCTTCGATTTCGAGACGATAAGACCTTAGCAGTTACAGTTTCCTCTATCAAATCCCTCTCTCTTTTTTTTAAGTGCAATTTTAACCCATGCACATCCCGTTTACTCAAAATTAACCCATTTTCATGATGACCTGAAGGAACCTATCCGCTCACACAACGACATACACAAGGGCAACAACAAGTACCAGAAGATGGCCACCAAACATTACGAAGGCCTGGCGTTGAGGGCCGCTATTGTCGGGCATGCTATTGATATTTACTCGTGCGCCCTGGATCAAACGGGCCTCTTGGAGATGAAACTGTGCTGTAATGCAACGGGGTGAGTGAGGGGGCAGTCACACGGTTTTCAATTTTTTTCCCCAAGGGGTTTAACTTCACTAAAACATTCAAACTGAACGTTTACTGTTTTACATGGCAGATTTTGTATGTGGGGGACTTTTTTTTATATTGTTAATGTTTATGAGGATTGATAGAGGGAACTGTAACTACTAAGGTCTTATCGTCCTGAAATTGAAGCCGACCTTTTCGAGGACGAACCTTACTTGTTTAGCATAAATCCTTCAATTTGACCATTTTGTGATTTGTAAAAATAAACGTCATACGATAAATAAAATAAATTTAGCATAAAGTCCACCCCGGGCGGGAAACCAACCCTTGACTAGCTTTATAAGATTGTTCAACCATTTTGAATCAAGGCCTTTGACCCAGCACCTAAATGGGAAGTATTGTGTCTCTTCTCGCCCATCTAATGAGAGGCATACTACGGGATGGGCATGCTACGACACAGACCACAAGCGTCCAATGTAGCAGTTGTTTCATCGCTACGAAATAAAAACGGCGGTGAAACACTCATCTTAAAAAAAAGTACACCCAAAAAGAGTCAGCAGTACATGAAAACCTAGCCGACCACCCTTTCAGCTACCAATCATTCAAATCGTTGCTTAACTTCACTGATTCTAAATCTTTCTGTTTTAAATATCAAATTATACCCAATTGTTATTTCCAGATGTCGGTCGTCTGTTTTAAATATCAAATTATACCAATTGTTATTTCCAGATGTCGGTCGTTTCGTGTGATTACAATAATTCGGTAATTGTTTCCATCCGCTGATTTCGAGTTGGTTTTCCGAAAACAAAGAGCTTTCATCTATTCATTTTCTTATGCCGGCCATTCGCGTTCAGAGCGTCTGACAGAACCCAAAAGTCTGTCAGATAATCGAAACGTGTGGGGGGGAAAAACGTCCGACCGAGGTCTTTCAGACCGTCTGAGAGACTTCGGTCTGAAGCTTTTTCCGCCACAGGTCCGTCAGACTGTCTGAGCGTGATTGGCGGGCATTCGGGGCTATTCATAAACGGATTATTTGGAAGCCTCAATTTCTCCTCTTGTGCAGTATTATTGCCAGTGGACACATAGCTTTATTTTTACACTTTATGGTGATGAGTTATTTTTTTTTACCATTTTTTCGATGCCCAGTGTAAACTTCTATATTCTTCTAAACTCCGAGCACTTGGCTTACGTTAGTTTTAATCGAGCACCAGAGTGTGTTTGTGAGGCTGAGCGAATGTTTGAGAGGTTGAGACACAGCAATCGGGACATGAAATAACTTCTAACTTTTTACTTTCCGTATCCTACGTAATTATAGGACGGAAAAAATGTAATTGAAATTTTCGATGGTCTCCGAGTATGTTCTACATACAGTTCGTACCTTCGTAGTACATTTTTAATTAGCTTGCAGAATAGCGCGTTTGCCTTGTAAGCGCTAGGTTGCGGGTTCGATCCAGATAAGGTTCATTCATGGCTGGCTTTCTCCTATCTTGTCTTCCTTCTCTCTTCGCTTCCGGGACGATGTGACCTCAGCAGTTACAGTTAACCTATCAAAACTTCAAACTTCTTGAAAAAAAGCAAGCCAAGTCATGTCCTGATTGCTATAGAGTTCGCTCAACCTTCCCCTATGTTGAAAGCCCAGAAGAGGTTAGGTAGTACAACAGCTGCGGTAGTAATCTGAACAGCTGCGGTAGTAATCTTATCTATTTTATTTCATTTCCCCTAGCATGGAGCCCCTATACCCCAAGGAGGGCGAGGTTGTATTCAGTTCATCACCCATTATCAGGCGCCCTCTGGCGAGAAGAAAGTGCGGGTGACTACAATTGCTAGGAAGTAAGTAAATTAATTTATTTGATAACTGAACATTTTCATTACAAAAAATGGTAGGTATCACAATAAATTTTAGAATAGAGACATAATCGGGGGCCATTTATATGACCTAAATATAAGTTTAGTACTTTTTTCCAGTTAGGCGCTTTAACCCTTATGGGGTCGTTCGCGCCGTAGTCCACGTTATGTTATATACAGTGGAATAGGTCCAATTTGGTCAAGAAATCCATGACGGAGTCCACATTGGCGGGTGTATTGCCTAGGGATAGAACGGGATCCTATGTACGGCGCACTTCAAATATTCACAATAAAGATATTTTAATTGGAAACAAAGTGTTCTATGTATGATATTCAAACAAACTACTTATTTATTTCGACAGCTGGGCAGACGCTACGACTCAGTTGGATCACATATCGTCCGGATTTGATCAGGAGGCTGCCGCAGTCATTATGGGACGCATGGTGGTTAATAGGGCGGAACAAGATGACGGACCTGACGTCATGCGATGGGCAGATCGAACCCTGATCCGACTGGTAAGTCAGAGGTCGCGAGTTCGAATCACAGATGAAGTTAGACCGCAGGGCGCCCAACCGGTCGATCGCGGATTGATGATCGGTCGTTAAACCAGTATGCTTCGAAGCATGACATCACATGAGAGCACGTGACGTGAGGGCAGTGTGTTTTTTACCTTTACGGTTCAATAAACACCAGTACTAACCTATGTCGTGTTTTTCCCCTTCCCTTTCTCCTCCAGTGTCAGAAATTCGGCCACTACAACAAGGATGATCCGCACTCGTTTCAATTACCGGAGAATTTCCAGATGTATCCCCAGTTTATGTACCATTTGAGACGATCTCAATTCCTGCAGGTCTTCAACAACAGTCCCGATGAAACCTCTTACTACAGGTATGTTTGTGTTAAGTCTGTTCTTTGAAGAGAGAAAATCCCCCCATCTGTGTTCTTTGTGGCTGCCAAAGTACTGTTAAGCACATATTTTTTTCCCCATCCGTGGCACAAGCTCTGCTTATACGGATGGGTATACCATTTATAAAAAAATTTATGTTCTGAGTTTTTTATCGATCAAAAATAAATGGAAACTTGTTAATAATAATATTAAATGAATGTCAAAACTACTCAAATGTTAGGACCTCCCTCAATCTATCTTCCCCTCTACTCTCTTGTCTTAGAGACAACGATATCTCTCCCTCTCTTGAATTCCTCCGTAGAACCCAAATAAAAATTTAGCTAGTTCTCGATAGGTGTATATAACATTTAATTTTGCGTTGACGTGACGCACCATAATAAATAAAAAAAGTCTATTTATTCTATTTAATAAAAAAAAAAGGACCACGGAGGTTGCTTTACCTCTCTTTTTCACTAATAAAATATTCTATTTCCCATGACAGGCACGTTCTAATGCGGGAAGACCTATCCCAGTCTCTCATCATGATTCAGCCCGTTCTGTACAGCTACGGATTCAATGGCCCCCCTGTGCCCGTGCTGCTAGACACAAGTAGTATCAAACCCGATTGTATTCTGCTCATGGACACCTTCTTCCAGCTGCTCATTTTCCACGGAGAGGTAAGTAATGCGAGGCGGATTTGAGAAGGAATTACAAGATTTGACCCAAACAGAGATCTCAAGTTAAGTAAAACTATGTAAAAATTGGACTCATGGGAGAGGAAACATATCCCGTTGATAATCCGAAAGTCAGCACATTTTTTAAAAAACCGACAGTTTTTAATAAAAATTTGCCAGCCTTGTTAGCTTGGAAGGTAGCGCGTCTGCCTTGTAAGTGCTAGGTCGCGGGTTCGATTCCCGCCGGTAGAGGATTTTATTCCGGACATGGAAAGTAAGTAAGTAGCGGATTTTATCCTGAACGGAAAAGGTTCGTTCTCGGAACGGCTGGTTTTCTCCTATCCTGTCTTCCTTCTCTCTTCGCTCCCTCTATCAAACCTCTTACACCTGAGAAGATTGTCAATCTTCAGATTGAAAAATACTCCATTAAATTGAAATTCACTTTTGGTTTCTGTGCAAGTAACGATATATGGAACAGTAAAATAAAGTGCGCCAGCCTAGTTAGCTTGGTTGGTAGCGCGTCTGCCTTGTAAGCGCTAGGCCGCGGGTTCGATTCCCGCCCGGGGCGGATTTTATCCTGAACGGATAATGTTCTTTCTGGGAACGGCTGGCTTTCTCCTATCCTGTCTTCCTTCTCTCTTCGATTTCG
>NW_007378587.1:38648-69215 GCF_000475195.1 Diaphorina citri | reverse complement strand
TCAATTGAATACCTCCATACGACTAGATTGGCTGAATGTGGGCACGGTTGGTCCAGTGGTAACGCGCTTGCTTGCCATGCAGAAGGTCCCGGGTTCGAATCCCACCATCGACAAAAATTTGTACTCGTTTTTCGATTGCAAATATTTCAACGGGTTACTTTCTGGTGTTCCCGTGTTGACCCAGCACCTAAATGGGAAGTATTGTGTCTCTTCTCGCCCATCTGATGAGAGGCATACCTACTACGGGATGGGCATGCTACGACACAGACCACAAGCGTCCAATGTAGCAGTTGTTTCATCGCTACGAAATAAAAACGGCGGTGAAACACTCATCTTAAAAAAAAAAAAAAAATCACGTACTATGTACCAGTGAACATACTCTGTAAAACGCGCTAAGCTTCACAACGTTCCAAAAAATTAAAAAAAAAATCCCTATAGATATCCCCCATAATATGGGGGTAGTGGTATATGTGCCCGTGGTAAACCAGGAAGAAAAATCTCATTATCTCACTTTGAACTTTTTGGCACTAAGCACATTAATTTGTAAGTCATGGAAAATTCACAGGAGGTATCTACCTGGGCACAAAGTTCAAAAAAAAAAAAAAAAATCCCTATAGATGGGGGTAGTGGTATGTGCCCGTGGTAAACCAGGAAAAACCTTATTATCTCAGTTTGAACTTTTTGGCACTAAGCACATTATTGATGATCGGTCTTCAATTGTCATAGCTAGGTAAGTATGAATTTGTAAGAAATCATATTCCGAAAGTCAGGGAAAATTCACAGGAGGTATCTACCTGGGTAGGTAGGTAGGTACCTAGATAAATGCATGTGCATTCGTAGAAAGGCGGCTCAGGGCCAGTGAACAGGGCCCTGAAAATATACATAGCAGCCATATACCTACCGTTTATTATTTTGTGGTGTGATTCTACCTGGGTACCTAGATAAATGCATGTGCATTCGTAGAAAGGCGGCTCAGGGCCAGTGAACAGGGCCCTGAAAATATAGCAGCCATATGCCGTTTATTATTTTGTGGTGAAGCAGAGCCTCTTTCACAATATTTTTGTGGTTATCACAGTAAGTGCCTCCTTTTCGTAAGCAAATCCCTTTTTTCACTAATCTCTTTACACTGGTAATGTCACCACTGCTCGCTACTCGATTAAAACAGCTACTCAATCGTCTTCATAAGGTCTACGCCACTGGGAGGTAAGTTACACATTACCTACTTTACGCGATGTTACACGCGACGAAAAAACAGTTCTGAGTTAAAAAGGTGGATAAAATTTATCTCTATTTGTAGAATTTCTGTAACACACATCAATAAAGTTGTAGTATCTAACTATCTACGAGGTATCCATGTGTGTTTTGATTTCCTTGTCGGTTTCGCATTAGCTACCAAAGTAACTCTATAGGCACTTTGGTAGGTAAAGCGAAACCTCGTTCAGCTAAAGAAAATGAGATTTTAAAGAGGTATTACAACTTAGGTTTAGGTAGGTATTGCATTTTTCATAAAATATAGGAACCTGCTGCTAAAAGATTAGATAAATACATACATTTGTACCTGTTATAAATATGTAGGTATCTAGGTATTAAATTAAAATAAATTAATCCAAGGTGCATATCGATTTCACCTTTGCAAATCGGTAGGGATCAAATATCTAGAGAGGTACGAATGTTACTCCTGAAAAATAAACATCACAATCCTGCTTTTACTAAAGACCACATGGATATATTACCTACACCAAAATCATGGAGGTGCATATCGATTTCACCTTTGCAAATCGGTAGGGATCAAATATCTAGAGAGGTACGAATGTTACTCCTGAAAAATAAACATCACATTCCTGCTTTTACTAAAGACCACATGGATATATTACCTACACCAAAATCATGATAGGTATCTAGGTATTAAATTAAAATAAATTAATCCAAGGTGCATATCGATTTCACCTTTGCAAATCGGTAGGTATCAAATATCTAGAGAGGTACGAATGTTACTCCTGAGAAATAAACATCACATTCCTGCTTTACTAAAGACCACATGGATATAATTATTACACCAAAATCATGGGTTTTACTGATTACATTAGGTATTAAGCTCATTTATAGGTACATAAAAGGTGTCTTATTAAAGCTTCCTCATAATAATGGTTTTAAAAGAGTTTGTAGCTAGATTATACTCAATCAGACAATGATACTTTCCGCTTTTTGCTTGACTGGTACCCGAGTCATTTTCCTTTCGAAATGAGTTTCCTTTTTTACATCGTTTGTTCTATCGGATTGCAAATCCAAAACATCGCTATCTGTTTTCTTTGTGGTATCCAACTCTTGGCTTGCAACTGTCTTCACTGCAGACTGAGTATTACTAACCGTGGTTCCTAATAAAGAATTCACACCTGTTGTGGTTCCCAATAAAGAATTAACTCCTGGTGAAGTTCCCAATAAAGAACTCACACCAGACACAATTCTCTGTAGGGGTGACGTGATATAAGCCGAAGGATAGCCAAAGAGATTGATAAATCTCCGGTTCAACATGAACTTTCTTGTTAAACGAGCTTTCTTGGTAACACGAGGCACCGATTCTGGATCTCTTCGTTTCAAAATGAAAGACTCAACACTTCTCAACTGAGATTCACTTTCAGGCATAGGCGCAGATCTTCGCACATTATTGGAAGAGGGAGAAGATTGAGCGGGATTAGTTTGTAGGTCAGATGTGATAGAGCCTACAACTCGTCTGTTCAAAGTATTCTTAGCAGGAATAGATTTGTCTATCGTTCTACGTCCAAGTGGAGGAGCGCTACTGGATGAACTAGAACTGGATGATGTGCCACCTGCTCCTGATGATGAAGAAGAGGAGGAAGTGCTACCACCTAGAGGACTACTAGCAGCAGATGATGAAGAGGAAGAACCACCTGGACCTGCACTTGAAGATGACGATGATGTGGATGATGGCATTCCCATTCCTCCTGGCATACCCATTCCACCTGGAGGCATTGGCATTCCTCCTGGCATTCCACCTGGCATCATTGGCATTCCTCCTGGCATACCACCTGGCATCATTGGCATTCCATTGGGACCCATAGGAGGCATACCACCTGGCATCATAGGCATTCCATTAGGACCCATAGGAGGCATTCCACCTGGCATCATGGGCATTCCATAAGGACCCATGGGAGGCATTCCACCTGGCATCATGGGCATCCCTCCTGGCATCATTGGCATCCCTCCTGGCATTCCACCTGGCATCATTGGCATCCCTCCTGGCATACAGCCTGGCATCAGAGGCATTCCATTAGGACCCATAGGAGGCATTCCACCTGGCATCATGGGCATACCGCCTGGGGGCATACCCATTCCGAATGGAGGCATACCCATTCCACCTGGGGGCATACCTGCCATGGGCATGCATGCTGGCATTCCAGTTTGTGGCATCATTCCTGGCATTCCAGGCATTGGCATTCCATAACCTGGCCCTGGTGGCATCATGCTCATGTCAGGAGGCTTTTCAGTGACAGCTTTGGCTAACAGATAGAGACGGATAGCGTTGTCCATATCGATCGGAACATTCTCTGGCATGCCGTCACCATTCCGGTCAAGCATGATAGTGTAAAGGTCAGGCATGCCATCTCCATTCATATCTATTGGAGACAACATGTTGTCCACACGATTATCTCCATTGAAGTCCAGCATTATAGGTGATCTACCCATCCCCATCATTCCTGGTTGCATTCCACCCATTCCCATCATTCCTGGTTGCATTCCACCCATTCCCATTATTCCTGGTTGCATTCCGCCCATTCCCATAATTCCTGGTTGTATTCCACCCATTCCCATCATTCCTGGCTGCATTCCACCCATTCCCATAATTCCTGGCTGCATTCCACCCATTCCCATCATTCCTGGAGGCATTCCACCCATTCCCATCATTCCTGGTTCTAACAGATAGAGACGGATAGCGTTGTCCATATCGATCGGAACATTCTCTGGCATGCCGTCCCCATTCCGGTCAAGCATGATAGTGTAGATTCCTGGAGGCATTCCACCCATTCCCATCATTCCTGGAGGCATTCCACCCATCCCCATCATTCCTGGCTGCATTCCGCCCATTCCCATCATTCCTGATTGTATTCCACCCATTCCCATCATTGCTGGCTGCATTCCACCCATTCCCATTCCTCCTCCGATTGGGGGGAACATGCCTGGCATCATTCCCGGATTACAAGTCAATTCTCTTCCTAACACATATAGCTGAACAGCATTGTCCAGATCAATGGGGAAATTGGTGTCCATCATGCCATCCCCGTTTCGGTCCATTGGCATGGTATGAAAGTCAGCTAGGCCATCCCGATTTACATCAATAGGACTGAGCATGCTGTCCGGTCGGTTGTCACCATTGAAATCCAATGGAATTCCTGGCATCATTCCACCCATACCCATTCCCATCATTCCTGGAGGCATTCCACCCATTCCCATCATTCCTGGAGGCATTCCACCCATCCCCATCATTCCTGGCTGCATTCCGCCCATTCCCAACATTCCTGATTGTATTCCACCCATTCCCATCATTCCTGGCTGCATTCCACCCATTCCCATTCCTCCTCCGATTGGGGGGAACATGCCTGGCATCATTCCCGGATTACAAGTCAATTCTCTTCCTAACACATATAGCTGAACAGCATTGTCCAGATCAATGGGGAAATTGGTGTCCATCATGCCATCCCCGTTTCGGTCCATTGGCATGGTATGAAAGTCAGCTAGGCCATCCCGATTTACATCAATAGGACTGAGCATGCTGTCCGGTCGGTTGTCACCATTGAAATCCAATGGAATTCCTGGCATCATTCCACCCATACCCATTCCCATCATTCCTGGAGGCATTCCACCCATTCCCATCATTCCTGGAGGCATTCCACCCATTCCCATCATTCCCGGCTGCATTCCACCCATTCCCATCATTCCTGGAGGCATTCCACCCATCCCCATCATTCCTGGCTGCATTCCACCCATTCCCATCATTCCTGGAGGCATTCCACCCATTCCCATCATTCCTGGAGGCATTCCACCCATACCCATCATTCCTGGCTGCATTCCACCCATTCCCATCATTCCTGGAGGCATTCCACCCATTCCCATCATTCCTGGCTGCATTCCGCCCATTCCCATCATTCCTGGAGGCATTCCACCCATTCCCATCATTCCCGCTTGCATTCCACCCATCCCCATCATTCCTGGTTGCATTCCACCCATTCCCATCCCTGGAGTCATTGTTAATCCGCGAGAGGCCAAAAACAGCTTGATAGCGTTGTCCAAATCAATAGGTACCATGGTGTCGGGGAATCCGTTCCCATTAATGTCTGCACACATGTTTAAAATATCTGGAATACCATCACGGTTGATATCCACAGGCATCAAGAAGCTATCGACTCTCTGGTCACCGGTGAAGTCCAAAGGAATCGGCATTCCACCCATTCCCATCATTCCTGGCTGCATTCCACCCATTCCCATCATTCCTGGCTGCATTCCACCCACTCCCATCATTCCTGGCTGCATGCCACCGATTCCCATCATTCCTGGCTGCATGCCACCCATTCCCATCATTCCTGGCTGCATGCCGCCCATTCCCATTCCAGGAGCCATACACATACCTGGAGGAGATCCAATCAAATTTCCCACTTGCAAATTACCGGTTAGCGCCTTTGCACAGACGAAGAGCTTGATCACATCATCCAGGTCAATGGGAACCACAGAATCAGCAATCCCATCGCAATTCATATCTGTGTAGAGATGGTAGTGTTCTGGAAGGCCATCCATGTTTCTATCCACTGGCATCAGTATATTGTCCATTCGGTTGTCACCGTTGAAGTCCAAGGGAATCGATCGAAGAAGTCCCAAGCCAGGCGTCGGCATAGGCATTCCTCCAGGCATCATCGGAAGTGGCAATCCCATTGGAATCATATTGCACATGGCTAGTAAAGGTGGCATCATTGGAGGCATACCCATTCCACCCGGCATCATTGGAGGCATCCCACCTGGCATCATTGGAGGCATTCCTCCTGGCATCATTGGAGGCATTCCACCTGGCATCATTGGAGGCATTCCACCTGGCATCATTGGAGGCATTCCACCTGGCATCATTGGAGGCATCCCACCTTGCATCATTGGAGGTATTCCACCTGGCATCATTGGAGGCATTCTTCCATAAGGACCCATGGGAGGCATACCACCTGGCATCATGGGCATTCCATTAGGACCCATAGGAGGCATTCCACCTGCCATCATGGGCATTCCATTAGGACCCATAGGAGGCATACCACCTGGCATCATTGGCATTCCATAAGGACCCATAGGAGGCATACCACCTGGCATCATTGGCATTCCATTAAGACCCATAGGAGGCATACCACCTGGCATCATTGGCAACGGTGTAGAGTAAGAGCAGCTAAAGAAATAAACTTGGAAACTTTAAAAAACTCGCTTCTAAACCAAGACTGGTCACCCCTATACAACAGGAGGCATCCCACCTGGCATCATTGGAGGCATTCCACCTGGCATCATTGGAGGCATTCCACCTGGCATCATTGGAGGCATTCCACCTGACATCATTGGAGGTATTCCACCTGGCATCATTGGAGGCATTCCACCTGGCATCATTGGAGGCATCCCCCCTTGCATCATTGGAGGTATTCCACCTGGCATCATAGGAGGCATACCACCTGGCATCATGGGCATTCCATTAGGACCCATAGGAGGCATTCCACCTGGCATCATGGGCATTCTTTTTTTCTTTTTGTGTGTGAGGGTGGAATTCAGGAGCTGTTTGTAGGTAGGTACATTATTTATGCACATATTCTTCAAAACCAGTTAATTAACTTACCTGAGAATATATCAATAGAATGAAGATTATGTGATGAAGGTTTATTTTGCCCTTCATGGCCTTCGCTAGAAAGGCCTTCGCCTTCGTTGTGAAAGTCTTTACTGACATTCAAAATTGGATTCTGATCCGGAGGGTTGTCATTTTGGAGGAGGTCGACTACAAATGCAACCGGTTATCAATCTGTTGCGATATCCTTCAATAACTTTTACCTGAGGGTTACTTGTATTAATTATTTTTGTGATTGTCCTTGTAGTAATACTTCCTAGTAAGAAGAAAAAAGACTTGTAATATTTCCTAAAGGTGATTGATAAAACCTGTTGCTTTAAGCTGCAGGAATTTTTCGTCACTAAACTGTCGAACCAAATACTCAACAAATGCAACCGGTTATCGATCTGTTGCGATATCCTTCAATAACTTTTACCTGAGGGTTACTTGTATTAATTATTTTTGTGATTGTCGTCCTTGTAGTAATACTTCCTAGTAAGAAGAAAAAAGACTTGTAATATTTCCTAAAGGTGATTGATAAAACCTGTTGCTTCAAGCTGCAGGAATTTTTCGTCACTAAACTGTCGAACCAAATACTCGAAACTAAAATTCGATAACAGTTGTCAGTTGTCCTAGAATTTCATATCAGGTTGAAGTTTCCTAAAATTTCAGCTTAGACCGTATCAAAAAGCACAAAATTTCCTCCTACAAAAGTTAAACAGAGGTTGTCAGCTAGGTATACTTAGGTAAGTAACTAAAAATTATGTTCCGCACATGGAACAATTCAAAATTATTATAACTCCTAAATACGTATACAACTTTTGAAAGGAAGGAGTTATTTACCCATGTAATTTAGATAAGTACCTACCTTCTTGTTTCTGGTTTCTGGACGTCTAGGTATACCTACCTAGTTGCAATAAGTAGATGTTACCCTACCCGCTCGAATTTCCATTGGAATTATTTTTACTCTCTTGTTGACCCGAAACCTTATTGTATTGTATCTCTTATCGTCCATCTAATTAGGAACATACTTTACATACTTCGAAATGGCCATGTAATTTGTATGTCCATTGCCAAAAGATGGGCACCCAAATCTCATAGAACTCCGAAAAAAGCAAATACTCGAAACTAAAATTCGATAACAGTTGTCAGTTGTCCTAGAATTTCATATCAGGTTGAAGTTTCCTAAAATTTCAGCTTAGACCGTATCAAAAAGCACAAAATTTCCTCCTACAAAAGTTAAACAGAGGTTGTCAGCTAGGTATACTTAGGTAAGTAACTAAAAATTATGTTCCGCACATGGAACAATTCAAAATTATTATAACTCCTAAATACGTATACAACTTTTGAAAGGAAGGAGTTATTTACCCATGTAATTTAGATAAGTACCTACCTTCTTGTTTCTGGTTTCTGGACGTCTAGGTATACCTACCTAGTTGCAATAAGTAGATGTTACCCTACCCGCTCGAATTTCCATTGGAATTATTTTTACTCTCTTGTTGACCCGAAACCTTATTGTATTGTATCTCTTATCGTCCATCTAATTAGGAACATACTTCGAAATGGCCATGTAATTTGTATGTCCATTGCCAAAAGATGGGCTCCCAAATCTCATAGAACTCCGAAAAAAGGTGAGCACATAATTTTTATACGACCAAATTAATTGAGTTATATTCAATTTCGTAACAACTGTCACTCATTTGCTAATTTCATTTTTTTGCTAATTAGGCGGTGATACTGGTAGACTTAATTAGCAGACACGAATGACACGATAAAAATAGGTACCTAGGTAATGTACCTATGTAAAGGTTTAATGCACATAAAACATACATAGATACCCAGTTTAACCCACCTGGGTGGTGGTTTGTCCCACCTGGGTGGTGGATCGTGCATCTATGTGAACAAAAACTTGGAAAACACTAGTCAAAATCTACCTAATCTAATAGCATTAAGTCGGGACAAATGTATCGAAATAAGTGCCGTCCAAGTACAACAGGTAGGACAGAAACCCTTAATTATCCTCTGTGTTTATAGGCCCCCTCAGGAAAACAATTTCGAATTTTTTTTCGGCACCATCATTGGCATTCCATTAGGACCTGGCATCCCTCCCGGCATTCCACCGGGCATCATCGGCATTCCATTAGGACCCATAGGAGGCATTCCACCTGGCATCATTGGCATTCCATTAGGACCTGGCATCCCTCCCGGCATTCCATTAGGGCCAATAGGAGGCATTCCGCCTGGCATGTTTCTGTTATTGTTGGGAACATTAGCATTGTTGCCTCCTCCACCACCGGGTTTGTTGTCATTATCATTAACAATGTTCACGTTACTACCTCCTGACGGGGGCGATTTGTTATCGTTCTTGTTGATAATGTTTACATTGGGTGCGGGGGGTGCTGGTGGGCTTTTGTTTTCGTTTTTGTTTTCGATGTTAATGTTGCCTCCGCCACCGGATTTCTTGTCGGACCCTGCTTCGTAGTAGATCTCCTTTTCTTTCACCTTGACCGGTTTGCCTCCTTGCAAGATATCCTTGATTTTATCGTCGTCGGCGGTGCATCCCTGCAAACAAAGGCATAGGACCGATCAAGGATTTTGAGGAAATTGAAGTAGAGGACAAGAGATGAGAATATCTGATCTCACCAATTTTTTGATGGTTGTACACAACATCGGAAATCTCGTCTTTTTTTAAATAAAAGCGTTAAAAAAGCGAGATCCATTGGCTCACTCATTCACTCACTGATCGCTCTATCCCTAGAGAACTCCGTCCAACACCTAGAAAGCTCCAATCGCGTAGGAATACGTACCCATTCTACTTCTATTTTCCTATTCCTTCGTACCTATTCTACTTCTAATATTTTCTACTTGTGCATCAATAAGAGAGGATTTTGACTTAATTGTAAACCGATTTCGAGTTATGATCAATTTTTCATGGCGAAGAACGGACAAACTGCTAGTAGTAACACTAATAAAAACTGTACAATATGTAATATTATTTTCACAAGAATTAGGTATGCTGTTGTTGTTATTGTTGTTGTTGTTGTTGTTGTTGTTGTTGTTGTTTTAGCGGCTTTAGCTTTCGCCGAATGGCGATGGCGAAAGAAGGGATATCTTTTTTTCTTTTTGTGTGTGAGGGTGGAATTCAGGAGCTGTTTTTATAAGTCTTAAATATTATCCTCGAAGAACTTTTTCTCCTTTGTTGCTATTTTGAAAGTCTCATGTTGAAATCCAAATTAGATCAGCAAAAAGGTAAAAGCCAGCATGAGGCATTTGCCAGGATGGTCACCCATCCTGATTTGATACAAGGTTAATTTCAGTGATTCATTGTAAACGTTCAGCGAGCCCCCCACCCTCAAGCTTTATTTTTTCTTCTTTATTGTAGACTAGACTCAGAAAATTTGGAATCCCTCGCCACCCGTACATCACTTGTTTGGATCACTTTGGTCAGCAAAACACCCCATGTCCTCCAGGATAGTCATTCTAGATAACAACCACGTAAGACGTTACGTATGCATGTGGGATTTCTGATTCGTCTCGAAGGCACTACCAAAGAAATAGTCCCCTTCGACAAAATTCTGGATCTGGCCCTGGTCAGCAGCACCCCATGTCCTCCAGGATAGTCATTCTAGATAACAACCACGTAAGACGTCCTACTTATGCATGTGAGATTTCTGATTCGTCTCGAAGGCACCACCAAAGAAATAGTAGTTTGTCACCGAATTGCGGGTAAAACCCCCGTCACGAGAAGACGCTATAGTTGTTGAAAGTGACGTTAAACCCCTCTAACTCTTTGGCGGACTTTATCGCTCACCAATACTCACCATGTTTTTTTTTTTTTTTTTTTTTTTTTTTTTTTTTTTTAAGACTTAAAAGGGTCTAGCGCAGTGAGCTGCAAGTAAGTTCGAGTAAAAATGAGCAGGTACCTACCTACCTATTTACCTCTATGGTGTAGTGGTCAATACGCTCGCCTGGTAAACAGGAAGGCGTTCATTTCATTTCTAGTCCTGATATAGAATTTAGTCCTCAATTAAATTAAAGCAATAATTGTAATTGTGTTAAGCATAAATGCTCGTCACAAATGTCGTTCCCTGCTTAATGGAATACGCTAAATTTTATGACTTGACTTGGACTCGAACCACCAACCTCCAGATCTGAAGTCCACCGCGCTAACCACTGAGGTTGGTCTTATGACTTGACTTGGACTTGAACCACCAACCTCCAGATCCGAAGTCCACCGTCCTGGATTAATTTAGGTCGAATAGTAGTAGCCTATTACTGTTGGAGTAATGGACTTTTCAGTCCTAGTCGAGCAGTATTTATAAGGAATATTGTTATTACAAAAAAAGTGGCCGAATGCTGAAGATGATGCGTTAGATTTTTCCAAGACATCTTCATCGGAAATCCTTTAGATATATTGGTATCTATCATTGGTGAATCGTGCTCATAGGTCTTGCTTTTCATATAGCAGTATAACTCTAGACGCACGTAAAGTTGACCAAGTGAAGACATACCTACCAACGTATAACTTATGAAGAGCAATCGAAGAATCAAGGAATTCAGAACAGAGCGAATCAATAAATACACTGTTTCTCTTAGAAGCCAGATAGTGACTGAATTTATTTCATTAAATTAATTCTCCAAAGTTTAACAATCAGATAATCACCAAGTCCATTTTTAGCTATTTTGATTTACCTAATAAATATCCTTGTCAATGGAAAGAGCCTGCCTAGATTTTCCTAAAAAAAATTTTGATTTGAAACCTTCTTTGATTCCCAAAACTGAAAAAAAGGACTTGGTGATTTTAACTTTAATAGCCAAGTAGGTAAGTACCTATGTATTTGGTACTGTCCTACCTACCTACCTACCTACCTACCTATACCTAATACCTACCTATTTGGCTTTTCCACTTTAATTACATATTAAGAAAATTAGATTGATTCCAATCTTCCTCATTAACATAGAGTGGGTATAAGTTTATTAGGTTTATAGCATTTGTTTTAACAGGGGACTAACATCTTAGGTCTTTGCCCCTGAGGTGTCTATACCTACATTATGTAATGGAAAGTAAAAAGTTAAACGGCTAAATAAATGAAACATGTTAGCGGCCTTTCACCCCAAATAAAAAAAAAAAAAAAAAAAGTGTAATGGTGAGCAAAAGAATCACAAAAGCAAATTTTGAATTTTGACAGCTTTTTTGTGCAGTACAGTCCAAAATGGGTACTGAATTCTACCTCCAGGTACTGAAGTACTGAATGTTTTCAAAAGGTGCTGAGTGTGTTTCAAACTCAGTATTAATATCAACCTAGGTATGGGTATCCGGTACTTCTGATGGTAGAGGGGGTTCATGATATTAAACCTGGGTATCCGAGAGGTACACAGGCAAAAAAAAAGATTGGTAACAGGTCTACTAAACAAATAGCGTAAAGTTGTTGCATAAAACAATAGCATACCTTGAATAGGTCGCCCTGTTCAGTTTGGAGCAGGAAGAAAAACATGGACTTGGTCTTGTGAGTAGCCGAGCTTTCACCCCCCGTACGGGTTTTGCCCGTACGGGTTTTGCCCGTACCCTCCTCCATACATGCCGGGATTACCGCGCATTCCCTCCATGCTATCCACATCATCCATGTCCTGTCCTGAATACATGCCAGGCCTCATCATGTTCCCTTGCATCTGAGGATTGGCTGGAGGGGGCATACCACCTCCCTGAGGAGGCATACCACCTCCCTGAGGGGGCGGCATGGCGCCTGCTGCACCAGGGGGTTTAGGAGGGGTGCCCATGGGGGAAGCGGGGGGCGGCATGCCTGGGCTCCCCTGCCCGATGACGAGACATACCTGCCGAATAGAGAAGAGATTAATTTTATTATTATTTTTTTTTTTCTAAGTCCGTTTTTTATTATTATTATTAGAGTCATCCTGCGTAGACTGGCTTCAAAATTAACATGTTTTTTTCTTCTCTTCTTTTAAGGGGTTTGATAGTGGTCTGAGGTCTTATAATCCCGAAATCGAAGAGAGAAGGACTACCCTGTCCTTCAAATCCAGCCGTTCCATTCCGAAAACGAATTTTATCTCCTTAGGATAAAGTCTATACCTGAAAACGGCTACTTTCCCTGTCGCGTATAATATCTCTAGTAGCGCGGTCAAACTTTCTTGACTTGGCGGGGCGGAGCGCTACCGCGCTCCTTAATTTGAAAATTTGAATAGGCCATAACTCCGGCCCTGGTTGTCGGATCGAGCCCAAACATGTACCAAAGTACTTTAAGACCTATATGATGGATCACAAGTAGGGGGTTCTTATTTAAGATTTTAATGTTGGTCCCTCTGTAGCCGGGGTGGGGGGCCCTCCAAAATTTCGAGTAGGTACCTCCCAATTTTTTTTATCATAATCAAGGGCTGCATGCAAAATTTCAGCTTCCCAGGATGAACAGTAAAGAAATAAAAAGGGTGGCCTGGGACTTTATGAACAGACTGTATAAATTCCTCCAACAGTTTGTTGGCTTTAATGTAATTTGTTAAAAAAATAAAAATGGATAGGTCCAATAATAGAGGTATAATTTTAGTGTTTGCCAAATTCCCTTTTTTTAGTATTTTACAACTTACCTTACTCAGGCAAAAAAGCGTCGCTATTCCTACACAAAGGCTTCCACACCAAACTGTCTTCATTTTCAATTTCAACTTCTTTCTATTTTCCCCTACTAGCTCCACAACGTCCTACAATGAAATGCATGGGGACATTTGATTTTATCGCTGTTTTTCAATTTAGGTATCTTTGCTATATTGTGATGTTAATTAAAAACGAATTAATTTTATGGGCTTTTTAATTAAACGACCGTATTTTTTTTTTTATTTTTTTTTTTTTTAGATGTTATTTTTCATTTTTGACATGAGAATTATGATGGTAGATGGTACCTATTAGTAGCGCCGATAAATGAATGGAAAATTTCCAACATATTTTTTAGGTACCTATACAAAAAAAAAATCCCCCTCCAATTATTCTTTCTACAGGGTACCCAATTCTACAGGGTTCGGTAATAATCCAAAAATACATCTCTGGCATATTTTGCTAGGTAGGTAGGTATCCATACGACATACGTGGTTCAATGGAGCTAAGTTCAAGCCAATCGGGCAGTAGTTTCAGCCAGGTGTCTTGAACAAATTATTGATGCTCACATCACACGCGATTTTTGACGTCCCAATTATTCTTTCTACAGGGTACCCAATTCTACAGGGTTCGGTAATAATCCAAAAATACATCTCTGGCATATTTTGCTAGGTAGGTATCCATACGACATACGTGATTCAATGGAGGTAAGTTCAAGCTAATCGGGCAGTAGTTTCAGCCAGGTGTCTTGAACAAATTATTGATGCTCACATCACACGCGATTTTTGACGTCAATAATTAGCTTAAGGTTCTCAGGAAATTGCCAACGCTTTTCGAGTTTATTAACACTTTAGTGACGAGAATTACTTGGAGTGCTTTTGACCTGGTGATAAGTTTCTGTGATAAAAGGGGTATTGAGACAAGTTTCTGTAAGCCAAGAAAAGAGATTGAATCAAAAATGACTTTTCCAAAACTGCTGCTCATGTTCGGTTTGATTGGAGTCTTCGTTTTGGTAAGTATTCATAGGTTGCTTGGGTATTTTAAATATTGCATACCAATTATAATGTGCCTAAATATCTAGGTATGTCAAGACTAGTGCAGAGGTCGAAGCTTTTCCAAAACTGCTGCTCATGTTCGGTTTGATTGGAGTCTTCGTTTTGGTAAGTATTCATAGGTTGCTTGGGTATTTTAAATATTGAATACCAATTATAATGTGCCTAAATATCTAGGTATGTCAAGACTAGTGCAGAGGTACAGTCGATCGTAGAAACAAAAGATGTAAATTGACATGTGGAGGGACTTTAACTTTTTTCCAAGGTAGGAACCATTTTCGCAGCAGTCGATCGTAGAAACAAAAGATGTAAATTGACATGTGGAGGGACTTTAACTTTTTTCCAAGGTAGGAACCATTTTCGCAGTACTTCTCTCGCAGTGGTCGAGGTCACAGCAACGAGGTCAAAGCAGTGGAGCACAAACTTTTTATTTTCATTATTATCTTACTCTCTTTTCTGCTGTATTACGTGGTAATTCAGACATCTCCACTAATTTTTGTTTCATTGCACATTGCATACTCAAACCAGTTTCACGGCGTTCATACAAATTATACGTTTTACCATCTGAATACCAACGTGCTGTTGACTTTTATACTGTAACGAAGAGAGTAGCTTGTCGCCATTGAGGGTAAAATCCCTGTCACCAAAAACCTTGGCAGTTATACCTACAGTTGTGCTACACCCCTCACCCCTCAAGCAGTTTCCATTTTTCAATATTAGTACCAATAGGTATAGCATACTAAGTTTTTTTTATTACATATTATTATTTTTCCTCTTCTTATTCGTCTTCTTCATCATCTTCTTATTATTATTATTAGAGGTCACAGCAACGAGGTCAAAGCAGTGGAGCACAAACTTTTTATTTTCATTATTATCTTACTCTCTTTTCTGCTGTATTTTTTTTTCTTTTAAATTTAAGCAAGGTATTAACATAAGACCTTGTTTAGACTGCGGGAGTAAAGGGACTTTTCAGTCTCATTCTGGCAGTATAAACAGGGTATATTCTATTCTTGTAGGTACATTATTTATGCACATATTCTTCAAAACCAGTTAACTTACCTGAGAATATATCAATAGAATGAAGATTATGTGATGAAGCTTTATTTTGCCCTTCATGGCCTTCGCTAGAAAGGCCTTCGTTGTGAAAGTCTTTACTGACATTCAAAATTGGATTCTGATCCGGAAGGTTGTCATTTTGGAGAAGGTCGACTACAAATGCAATATTCTATTCTACTTCAAGCAAGACTCTTTTATGTCCATCTTTCCGGGAACATAAATGTTTGGTCGCAGGTGGACGAAGTAGGTAGGTACCTACATACATATATCTAAAAACTCCAAAACATTAGAATAATTGAAATTTTTTTATAGACATGAGACTTTTTGTCATTATTATTTTTATTTTAACAATTTGTATAATGTATTGATCAAAACATTCATAAATTTAACAAATTTAATAAAGCACACATGACCTGCACATCCAATTGACCCTTTCAGGCCAGAAGCAAGGCAGCTCCTGTGGTAAGCATAATGCCTTCGGAAGAAGATGAAGGCCCCTCTGACCCAATCCCCAACCTTAGTTTACTCCACTTTATCCTTGTCTTGATGAAGGACTCAGTAACTTAGTGAAGTTCGATGAAATATTGGAAAATGATAACTATTCCTCTTCACACACAAAGTGAAGTTATCATTTTCCACCTTTATCCGTCACATGTTTCATATTACCCTTATGAGGTCTGGCTAGACCCCAACCTTATCAGCCGTCAACTTAGCGTTTATCGCTCGGACGAAGCGATTATTCCCGATGATGAACGAACTCTTTCCGAGGACACACGACAACAATCGATCGAAAACGAATTAATGGGAACACAATCGATTACGAACGAAGGAACGGGACAGTTGTATCCCCGATCCCAATCAGTTTAGTCGGCACCTGTGCTTAGGGCTTGCCAATTCGGATAATCTCCGGGATTCGAGATTTTTAAAGAACTAGGTACTCATTTCAATGGACTACTCACCGAGTCAGATCCTAACTGTAAGATAAACCAAACAAACTGTTGGTCCTAACGGTTAGTTAAACTAAAGGGAGTTGAAGAGTGAGACCGAAAAAAGGTGAGCACATAATTTTTATACGGCCAAATTAATTGAGTTATATTCAATTTTGTAACAACTGTCACTCATTTGCTAATTTCTTTTTTTGCTAATTAGGCGGTGATACTGGTAGACTTAATTAGCAGACACGATAAAAATAGGTACCTAGGTAATGTACCTATGTAAAGGTTTAATGCACATAAAACATACATAGATACCCAGTTTAATAGAAAAAAGTTGGAGCATAGTTTTAGACTTTTTAACGATTGCTGAAAATTGACTCTAGTTCTTTTTATAAGTCCTAAATATTATTTTTTTTTGCTAATTAGGCGGTGATACTGGTAGACTTAATTAGCAGACACGATAAAAATAGGTACCTAGGTAATGTATACCTATGTAAAGGTTTAATGCACATAAAATATACATCATGATACCTAGTTTAGTAGGGAAAAAAGTTGGAGCATAGTTTTACAGACTTTTTGACGATTGCTGAAAATTGACTCTAGTTCTTTTTATAAGTCTTCCCCGATCCCAATCAGTTTAGTCGGCACCTGTGCTTAGGGCTTGCCAATTCGGATAATCTCCGGGATTCGAGATTTTTAAAGAACTACCTACGTACTCATTTCAATGGACTACTCACCGAGTCAGATCCTAACTGTAAGATAAACCAAACAAACTGTTGGTCCTAACTGTTAGTTAAACTAAAGGGAGTTGAAGAGTGAGTTTCATGTTTTAGGTTCTGACTCATTGACTGAGTATTCCACTGAAAAGAGTAGTTCTTTTTTTCCTGTTTATAACCCACACTCAATTTTTTATTTATTTATTTATTTTTTTACAAATTTTCAACCCTTGATAGAGCCGAGAATTAAAGCATTGCTCGACACCGTTTTAAAATACAATGCCGAGAAAACTCGAGTTGATAAGACCCGATAGAATTTTGAAGGAATGTGGTAAACACAATATAAGAAGGTACCTACATACAGGTAATACCTGATGCACAATGGTAAGTTAGAAATGATAGGTACTAGAGGCTAGATAACCCTAATTCCCTATACTTGTGCTCAATGGAGAGTAATAATTGAGCCAGCGCCAGCGGCGATAGCACGTTGAACACATGCACCACCAGTTACCTATAGATCACTGAAGTTAAACAACGTCGGGGATGGTTAGTGTTCGGTAGGGAGACCCGCATGCTGCTGGCTTTTCACGGTCGCACTCAGTCTGGGTTAGGTCCAGCAGCAGCAGCAGCAGCAGTAGTGGAGTGAGCTTTTTTGTCTTATATTAGGTACAATCATACATCTACTCACATGATATTGAAGTTGTCAATATAGGGGCATCCCATTTGAACAGCTATAGCCGAATATCGGGTGTTCAACTTCTCACCCAAATGGTAATTGTGAGATCCTGGTGAAAACAATAAGATCATAGGATCAAAAAAAGTAAACACCCTGTGTCCTGTTCAATGGCTATATAGTTTTTCGGGGACCTCCCCCCGACAAGGTTTCGCCAGGGGGGACCTAACCTGTTCAATAAATTGACGGAAGGAGGAGTGCATGCTTCAAAACTTGGCATTTGGGGCCCCTGAGTTTGTCCCTGCGGGCCCCCAAAAACTCGAGTCCCCCGCGTGGCGGATCTTAGGGGGTGGGGCTCTTACACCAATCCGACACTTTATACACAAAAAGCCCACAGTGAGGCTTAGGTTTGGGGCAATTGCCCCAAAGGGATGGCTTTAAGCTTATACGAAATACGACACTCACCAAATCGTTTAGCATCGTAGAACAACGTCTCTCGTCCGCCCAACAGGACATGATCCTTTCTGTTTTGAACCATGAGCATTCCGTCCTCATTGGAATCTATCAGATAGGTCTGCTGTCTCTTCATCAAACTCCACAAGTCCCTCACTAGCACGCCCGTACCGTTCTGAGAACACCAGAGAGTAACCCGTTGAAATATTTGCAATCGAAATACCTACCACTTGTTTGGACTCTCCCCCCCCCCTTCGACAAAATTCTGAATACGCCCCTGGTCAGCAACACCCCATGTCCTCCAGGATAGTCATTCTAGATAACAACCACGTAAGACGTTACTTATGCATGTGAGATTTCTGATTCGTCTCGAAGGGACTACCAAAGAAATAGTACCTAGTTTGTCACCGAATTGCCCCCGTCACGAGAAGATGCTATAGTTGTTGAAAGTGACGTTAAACTCCTCTAACTCTTTGGCGGACTTTATCGCTCACCAATACTCACCATGTTTTCACAAAAAAAAAAAGACTTAAAAGGGTCTAGCGCAGTGAGCTACAAGTAAGTTCTAGTAAAAATGAGCAGGTACCTACCTACCTATTTACCTCTATGGTGTAGTGGTCAAGACGCTCGCCTGGTAAACAGGAAGGCGTTCATTTCTAGTCCTGATATAGAATTTAGTCCTCAATTAAATTAAAGCAATTGTAATTGTGTTAAGCATAAATGCTCATCACAAATGTCGTTCCCTGCTTAATGGAATACGCTAAATTTTATGACTTGACTTATATTCCTGAAGCTGCCATAAGTAGTTATTAGCTCTTAGTCAATTCTTTCGGCCAACGACTTTTGCATAAATCATTAAGTCCCTTCTCTCCATGTTACACACAGAGACACTTTTTTTTGGTAATTATGCAGAAGTCACGTCCGTGGAAAAGAAAAGCTCCTTTTTGTATCCTAACCCTAATAATAACACTAATCACTGCTCTAATTGTGAAAACTCCTTCTTGCGTTTAACCTAACCCTAATACATATAATAACACTGGTCACTGCTCGTTTGTGCGATTTCCTTTGGTAGCAATGTTCCACGGACGTGACTTCTGCACAAGTACCCCTTTTTTCTTCAAGAGGTTTGACAGAGGGAACTGTAACTGCTAAGGTCTTATCGTCCCGAAATCGAACAAGTCCACCGCGCTAACCACTGAGGTTGGTCTTATGACTTGACTTGGACTTGAACCACCAACCTCCAGATCCGAAGTCCACCGTCCTGAATTGAATTAGATCGAATAGTTGTAGCCTACTGTTGGAGTAATGGACTTTTCAGTCCTATTCGAGCAGTATTTATAAGGAATATTGTTATTACAAAAAAAGTGGTCGAATGCTGAAAATGATGCGTTAGATTTTTCCAAGACCTCTTCATCGGAAATCCTTTAGGTATATTGGTATCTATCATTGGTGAATCGTGCTCATAGGTCTTGCTTTTCATATAGCAGTATAACTCATTAGACGCACGTAAAGTTGACCAAGTGAAGACATACCTACCAACGTATAACTTATGAAGAGCAATCGAAGAATCAAGGAATTCAGAACAGAGCGAATCAAAAAATACACTGTTTCTCTTAGAAGCAGCTGGTGTAACTCGGGAATTTGCCATCTAGAATATTATAGAATTGAAATTGTGAACATAGAACATTTTGTTTTACAAAATTTACAGAAGAAAGAAGAAGAGATTACCTATATATTTTTAAAAAACATACATAAACAATCTGCCAGCCTCTGGCTGGTTGCCAAATAATAGCACAGAATACCAATTAATCATAGGATATTTGTCTTCAATAGGATTTTCTTTCTAATCACGTAGATTTCTTGTCATTTGCTAACTGAATAGATATGATTGTGAAGAATATGTATAGATACCTACATTAACATTAGACTCTTGTGGTCGGTGTCGTAGCATGCCGTAGTATGCCTCTTATCAGATTTCACTCTCTATGCCTCACATCAAAATTTTCGTAGTATGTGTCACATCAGAATACCACTTCGAATAGAAACTGTTGGATTAGTACTGATTACCAGGTGAGCGTCTTGACCACTCTCTCTCCCCCACCTCTCTCTCTCTCTAGCAAATACTTTGTAAGTTTACTGTTGCTGAAATTATTTAGCGTACTTTTGGGGTACGGCACCTGTTGTTGACTAATCCGTACGACTTGACCACTATAGCACCGAGAGAGAAAAAGTTAGAAAATCTTACTTTGTTTCAGCAAAATGACCAGAATGAACCAAACGCAATCGCTGAACAGTCGGTCCAGATTAGATTTGGACACATTTACAGTACGCCACTTGAGTTGTAACTTGATGATCATGTATAGGACTGGTCCAGCCACTACAGCCGACAGAATAAGTGGGGGCCAAACCTGCAAGATTCATTCGACTGAACGAAGGCCGACCACTCACTATCAGGTAGACCTGACAAGTACGTCTGAATAGTTCCGCCTTTCCTACCTGATAGTGTGTGTGCTCATCAGGTATCAGGGAGACCCTAACAAGCGGACCTGTTCAGGCATACCCGTCAGATCTACCTGATAGTGAGTGGCCGGCCGATGAGAGTTCCGAGGTTCATCGACCGAAGTCGACTAGAGCTCATAAAAAAGCCGTAATTTCCTTTTAGAATTTCCCCTTTTCTGAATATGGTTTTCCCTCTTTGGTGTTATAGCCCCTGTATTAAACCATAGGAAAAAGAGAAAATCAAAAAGCCGTCCGTAATTTCCTTTTAGAATTTCCCCTTTTCTGAATATGGTTTTCCCTCTTTTGGTGTTATAGCCCCTGTATTAAACCATAGGAAAAAGAGAAAATTCAGAAAGGAAAATACAACTAGCCGTTCCGAACGTTATCTGTTGAGGATAGAATCCGGTCCAGGCGGTAAGCGGATCCGCTACGTAGCTCTAAAAAGGCAGAGCGTCACCCTCCAAGCCAACTAGAATTTCGGCATCGTTTATCGTTCAGTAATTAAATTACAATCAAACGGAAGTTACACCAAGTTTCATTACATTCCTATTATTAGCCTTTGATTCACAGCTATCGATTGATGACGAGTTTGATAGGCTTTTTATATTGGATAATTCTGAGGTGCAGGCGGTGATTATTTTTTTCTTTTCTTTTTTTGAGGGCAAACTAGGAGTGGAAAAAAAACCCTGACTACATACGGTGTCAAAATTTCCTCCTTCTTTTCCTTTTCCTCCTTCTCCACTTCTTCTTCTCCTTTTCCTCCTCCTTCTCCGCTTATAGAGGTACCTACATACGTTATCTCTTATGTTTTCTAGTCTTCTGTTAAAACTATTGCGATAGGTACCTACTTCAACAGGTTGCTTTTCGGTGCTCTTGTGTTGACCCCTCTCCTCCTCCTCCTCCTCTTCTTCTTCTCTTCCTCCTCCTCCTTCTCCTTTTCCTCCTCCTCCGCTTCTTCTCCTCCTCCTCCTCCTTCTCCTCCTCTTCTTCTTCCTCTCTTCTTTTCTCTTCTCTTCCTCAGCAAGCAGACATGTTCATGGGCGACCTCACACTGACCCACGAGCGGTATCAAGCGGTGGAGTTCACGTTCTTCACACTGGCCGATAGTGAAGCGTTCCTGACCCACGCGCCTGGCACACTCAACGAAGCTTTGGCCCTCATCCGGCCTTTCCACTGGAAAGTAAATCCTTTAAGCTATCGAAACTGTAACTTTTCTAGATAGTAAGGAGAGCGGCCAAGTCAAGAAAGTTTAGCCAACACCTGAGAGCAGCCTAAGACGCGTTTCATTCTTGTTAGAACTCATCAGTTAGACATAGCTCTCAGGTGCTGGCCAAGAATTAGGAAGTGTTATTTATACTTCAGAGATGGAAATTGTGGAGAAACGAGAACCTGCGTTTCTATGTAAGATTTTATTTTAGTGTCGAGTGTTGTTGTGAGCGCCACAAAAATTTGATCGTAATTTAATTACTGAACGATAAACGATGCCGAAATTCTAGTTGGCTTGGAGGGTAGTGTGTCTGCCTTTTTAGAGCTACGTAGCGGATCCGCTTACCGCCTGGGCCGGATTCCATCCTCAACAGATAACGTTCGGAACGGCTAGTTGTATTTTCCTTTCTGAATTTTCTCTTTTTCCTAAGGTTTAATACAGGGGCTATAACACCAAAAGAGGGAAAACCATATTCAGAAAAGGGGAAATTCTAAAAGGAAATTACGGCTTTTTTATGAGCTCTAGTCGACTTCGGCCGATGAACCTCAGAACTCTCATCGGCCGGCCACTCACTATCAGGTAGATCTGACAGGTATGCCTGAACAGGTCCGCTTGTTAGGGTCTGCCTGATACCTGATGTGCACACACGCTATCAGGTAGGAAAGGCGGAACTATTCAGACGTACTTGTGATAGTGAGTGGTCGGCCTTCGTTCAGTCGAATGAATCTTGCAGGTTTGGCCCCCACTTATTCTGTCAGCTGTAGTGGCTGGACCAGTCCTATACATGATCATCAAGTTACAACTGAAGTGGCGTACTGTAAATGTGTCCAAATCCAATCTGGACCGACTGTTCAGCGATTGCGTTTGGTTCATTCTGGTCATTTTGCTGAAACAAAGTAAGATTGTCTAACTTTTTCTCTCTCGGTGCTATAGTGGTCAAGTCGTACGGATTAGTCAACAACAGGTGCCGTACCCCAAAAGTACGCTAAATAATTTCAGCAACAGTAAACTTACAAAGTATTTGCTAGAGAGAGAGAGAGAGGTGGGGGAGAGAGAGTGGTCAAGACGCTCACCTGGTAATCAGTACTAATCCAACAGTTTCTATTCGAAGTGGTATTCTGATGTGACACATACTACGAAAATTTTGATGTGAGGCATAGAGAGCGAAATCTGATAAGAGGCATACTACGGCATGCTACGACACCGACCACAAGAGTCTAATGTTAATGTAGGTATCTATATTCTGTAAATTTTGTAAAACAAAATGTTCTATGTTCACAATTTCAATTCTATAATATTCTAGATGGCAAATTCCCGAGTTACACCAGCACGGGTCGAATGATGGCTCTACTTCTGTCATTGTCCGCCACCTATGTCATCGTTGACCTGTATTCTGCCAACCTGACCTCCATTCTAGCCAGACCTCATAAGGGTAATATGAAACATGTGACGGATAAAGGTGGAAAATGATAACTTCACTTTGTGTGTGAAGAGGAATATCATTTTTCAATATTTCATCGAACTTCACTAAGTTACTGAGTCCTTCATCAAGACAAGGATAAAGTAGAGTAAACTGCCAGCAGCCTGGTTAGGTTGGAACGTAGATTGCCTTGTACATGTTAGGTAGCGGGTTCGAATTCCGCCCGGGTGTGAACTATATCCTAAACAAATGAGTTTCGTTCTCTCTTGTCCTCATTCTCTTTAAAATTCCTTCTGCTTTCTTTCTCCTGATAGTCCTGATCTCATTTTTTGTGACTCATCTTTTTTTTATCTTTCAGAGCAACCCATAAGGAATCTAGAACAACTGGTGGATGTCATGAAATCGAAACAATACCAGACAGTCGTCGAGAAAAACAGCGCCTCCCAGAGTATGCTGGAGGTAAATGTTTTCTTTTTTTTAATGAGTGTTTCACTGTCGTTTTTATTTCGTAGCTATGAAACAACTGCTACATTAGCTCGTGTGGTCTGTGTCATAGCGTGGCCATTCCGTAGTATGTCCCTCATCAGATGAACGATAAGAGACACAATACTTCCCATTTAGGTGCTGGGTCATCTGGGTCCGAGATATACATAGAGGAGGAGAGAGAGGGAGAGCCTAGTGGTAACACGCTTGCTTGCCATGCAGAAGGTCCCGGGTTCGATTTCCAGAGGCGACAAAAATTGCACCCGTAGGTATTTCGATTGCAAATTTCAACGGGTTATACTCTCTGGTGTTCTCAGAACGGTACGGGCGTGCTAGTGAGGGACTTGTGGAGTTTGATGAAGAGACAGCAGACCTATCTGATAGATTCCAATGAGGACGGAATGCTCATGGTTCAAAACAGAAAGGATCATGTCCTGTTGGGCGGACGAGAGACGTTGTTCTACGATGCTAAACGATTTGGTGAGTGTCGTATTTCGTATAAGCTTAAAGCCATCCCTTTGGGGCAATTGCCCCAAACCTAAGCCTCAGACTGGGCTTTTTGTGTATAAAGTGTTGTTTTTATTATTATTATTACATATATTATTATTTTTCCTCTTCTTTTTTTCCTTCTCCTCCTCCTCCTCCTCTTCTTCTTCTTTACTTCTGGATAGTTTGTTAAATAATTGCTTACTTTACATAATTATGTTCGTCAACCAGCTACCAGATATTGTACAACCAAGCCTCCTCTGAGAGCAAGGGTGCCCTAGAGCGAGTCAACTGGTGGTCACTAACCCCCATCAAGAAGGGACTCTTCCAGTATCCTCTGCTGCCACCTGCGCTGAAAGTCTACTCCAACTTTCACGGCAGAAATCTCATCATCCCTATCCTACATGTGAGTGTAATTATGTGGGCAGTCTGGGCAGGGCTGTATTCAGGGGAAAGGCGAGGAGGCCCTCATAGCTCATACATACGATGCTAAACGATTTGGTGAGTGTCGTATTTCGTATAAGCTTAAAGCCATCCCTTTGGGGCAATTGCCCCAAACCTAAGCCTCAGAGTGGGCTTTTTGTGTATAAAGTGTCGGATTGGTGTAAGAGCCGCACCCCCTTAGACTCGCCACGCGGGGGACTTGAGTTTTTGGGGGCCCGCAGGGACAAACTCAGGGGCCCCAAATGCCAAGTTTTGAAGCATGCACGCCTCCTTCCGTCAATTTATTGAACAGGATAGGGCCCCCCTGGCGAAACCTTGTTGGGGGAGGTCCCCGAAAGAGTATATGGCCATTGAACAGGACACAGGGTGTTTACTGTTTTTGATCCTATTTAGGTGAAAATTTGAAAACTTTAAAGTTAAATATCTCAGTTTGATGATTTTCATTTATTGCCCTTTTTGCACCCAGCTCCTCAATAATATATATCTTATTGCCAGCCTAGTTAGCTTGGAGGGTAGCGCGTCTGCTTTGTAAGCGCAAAGTTCTCGCCCGGGGTAGATTTTATCCTGCACAGCTAAGGTTCGTTCTCGGAACGGCTGCCATTTGCCTATCCTGTCTTCCTTCTCTCTTCGCTTTCGGGACGATAAGACCATAGCAGTTACAATATTTCCTCTGTCAGACCTCTTCAAAAAACTAATATCCTCGATATGTACATAGATAGCTATGAATCACGAATGTCATGCACGTACGGTAAACGGTATTGTAGGTACTTGGTGCTTAAGAAGTTAATTAGGCAGAATGTGTTTCGTGAGAATGTGGTGCAGGTACAAAAAGGGTCAAAAATAGCTACGAGGGTCATTTGATAAGTTCGTGGACTCGGATACTTCTTCTTGGTATGAAGCCCAAATATAGGTGCCAAAAGGCGCAGAAAAAGAAGAACTACCTGACGAATGACGTGAGTGTCTAATGTCTAACCACCAAAAAAATCTGCCTGAAGTGCATTCTAAAGCAGCGCGCAGACTGATCATACACTTCCAACACTTCAGACATTTCCGACAAATCCTGTATTCTGCTTCCTATGTTAGGTAATGGTAGTATGTCGGAAGTGTTAGAAATGTCTGATCCGGATAGGTGTGCGGACTGCGGACTACCATTACTTAACATAGGAAGCAAAATACAAAATCTGTCGGAAATGTCTGAAGTGTTGGAAGTGTATGATCAGTCTGCGCGCTGCTTAAGAAGTGGTCCTTATTTCCTTTGAAATCTTTGAATCCCTTAAAAGGAATCCTTAGAGTCCTAGAAAGAGTTGGACAGCATTAAGCAGGAAAGAATCATCCATTAGGGGCATTGCCTTATGGATGGTTCTTTTCTGCTTAATTTTGTCCAATTTTAAAGGAAGTTTCTTTTCAGTGATGTTTCAGCATGACGATTTTTCTTTAGTTTGTCCGTCTATTTGAACATATACACATGTAGTGTCTGCTTAATTTTGTCCAATTTTAAAGGAAGTTTCTTTTCAGTGATGTTTCAGCATGACGATTTTTCTTTAGTTTGTCCGTCTATTTGTACATATACAATTATACATATGTGGTTAATTAGAATGATTATTTACTAAATTTAATTAGTTACATACCGATGATATTTGAACTTGATTGACTAGGTCTTGGTATTCGTCATCTGTAATCTTATCTATGATGCCAGCCTCGAATAAACGAAGCAGTCTGCAAAAACAAAACAGAAGAAATTGGACCGATTGCAATACTTTCTCATTACCTTGTATGAGAGTATAGTTTCCCTAATTCCCTATACTTGTGCTCAATGGAGAGTAATAATTGAGCCAGCGCCAGCGGCGATAGCACGTTGAACACATGCACCACCAGTTCCCTATGGATCACTGAAGTTAAACAACGTCGGGGATGGTTAGTGTTCGGTAGGGAGACCCGCATGCTGCTGGCTTTTCACGGTCCCACTCAGTCTGGGTTGGGTCCAGCAGCAGCAGCAGCAGTGGAGTGAGCTTTTTTTTGTCTTATATTAGGTACAATCATACATCTACTCACATGATATTGAAGTTGTCAATATAGGGGCATCCCATTTGAACAGCTATAGCCGAATATCGGGTGTTCAACTTCTCACCCAAATGATAATTGTGAGATCCTGGTGAAAACAACAAGATCATGGGATCAAAAACAGTAAACACCCTGTGTCCTGTTCAATGGCTATATATTTTCCATTCCGAAAACGAATTTTATCTCCTTAGGATAAAGTCTATACCTGAAAACGGCTACTTTCCCTGTCGCGTATAATATCTCTAGTAGCGCGGTCAAACTTTCTTGACTTGGCGGGGCGGAGCGCTACCGCGCTCCTTAATTTGAAAATTTGAATAGGCCATAACTCCGGCCCTGGTTGTCGGATCGAGCCCAAACATGTACCAAAGTACTTTAAGACCTATATGATGGATCACAAGTAGGGGGTTCTTATTTAAGATTTTAATGTTGGTCCCTCTGTAGCCGGGGTGGGGGGCCCTCCAAAATTTCGAGTAGGTACCTCCCAATTTTTTTTATCATAATCAAGGGCTGCATGCAAAATTTCAGCTTCCCAGGATGAACAGTAAAGAAATAAAAAGGGTGGCCTGAGCCTGGGACTTTATGAACAGACTGTATAAATTCCTCCAACAGTTTGTTGGCTTTAATGTAATTTGAAATGGATAGGTCCAATAATAGAGGTATAATTTTAGTGTTTGCCAAATTCCCTTTTTTTAGTATTTTACAACTTACCTTACTCAGGCAAAAAAGCGTCGCTATTCCTACACAAAGGCTTCCACACCAAACTGTCTTCATTTTCAATTTCAACTTCTTTCTATTTTCCCCTACTAGCTCCACAACGTCCTACAATGAAATGCATGGGGACATTTGATTTTATCGCTGTTTTTCAATTTAGGTATCTTTGCTATATTGTGATGTTAACGCTATGACACAGACCACACGAGCTAATGTAGCAGTTGTTTCATAGCTACGAAATAAAAACGACAGTGAAACACTCATTAAAAAAAAGAAAACATTTACCTCCAGCATACTCTGGGAGGCGCTGTTTTTCTCGACGACTGTCTGGTATTGTTTCGATTTCATGACATCCACCAGTTGTTCTAGATTCCTTATGGGTTGCTCTGAAAGATAAAAAAAAAAGATGAGTCACAAAAAACGAGATCGACTATCAGGAGAAAGAAAGCAGAAGGAATTTTAAAGAGAATGAGGACAAGAGAGAACGAAACTCATTTGTTTAGGAGATATAGTTCACTCCCGGGCGGAATTCGAACCCGCCACCTAACATGTTCGATTTCATGACATCCACCAGTTGTTCTAGATTCCTTATGGGTTGCTCTGAAAGATAAAAAAAAGATGAGTCACAAAAAATGAGATCAGGACTATCAGGAGAAAGAAAGCAGAAGGAATTTTAAAGAGAATGAGGACAAGAGAGAACGAAACTTATTTGTTTAGGATATAGTTCACTCCCGGGCGGAATTCGAACCCGCCACCTAAACAAGGCAATCTACGTTCCAACCTAACCAGGCTGCTGGCAGTTTACTCTACTTTATCCTTGTCTTGATGAAGGACTCAGTAACTTAGTGAAGTTCGATGAAATATTGAAAAATGATATTCCTCTTCACACACAAAGTGAAGTTATCATTTTCCACCTTTATCCGTCACGTGTTTCATATTACCCTTATGAGGTCTGGCTAGGATGGAGGTCAGGTTGGCAGAATACAGGTCAACGATGACATAGGTGGCGGACAATGACAGAAGTAGAGCCATCATTCGACCCGTGCTGGTGTAACTCGGGAATTTGCCATCTAGAATATTATAGAATTGAAATTGTGAACATAGAACATTTTGTTTTACAAAATTTACAGAATATAGATACCTACATTAACATTAGACTCTTGTGGTCGGTGTCGTAGCATGCCGTAGTATGCCTCTTATCAGATTTCGCTCTCTATGCCTCACATCAAAATTTTCGTAGTATGTGTCACATCAGAATACCACTTCGAATAGTAACTGTTGGATTAGTACTGATTACCAGGTGAGCGTCTTGACCACTCTCTCTCCCCCCACCTCTCTCTCTCTCTAGCAAATACTTTGTAAGTTTACTGTTGCTGAAACGTACTTTTGGGGTACGGCACCTGTTGTTGACTCTTCTGTACGACTTGACCACTATAGCACCACTTATTTACATTTTACACTTTAAGCAACAAGGCCTACCTACTCTAAGGTGGAAGGTCAGATTTTGATTCTGTTGTCGACTTTTTTATAGGTAATTAAATAAACTAAACAAGAAGCCTTTAAATTTTCTTCCAATATTAACTGTCTTTGTGTTTTGTATACATACCTAGGTATAACGAAAAGTAACTGTCATACCTACTTTTTCCAGTAAAATTTAGAAAATGGTGTTGATCAGTGCTTCTATTCCTGAAGCTGCCATAAGTAGTTTGTTATTAGCTCTTAGTCCATTCTTTCGGCCAACGACTTTTGCATAAATCATTCAGTCCCTTCTCTCCATGTTACACACACAGAGACACTTTTTTTTGGTAATTATGCAGAAGTCACGTCCCGTGGAAAAGAACAGCTCCTTTTGTATTTAACCTAACCCTATAATAACACTAATCACTGCTCTAATTGTGAAAACTCCTTCTTGCGTTTAACCTAACCCTACATATACATAATAACACTGGTCACTGCTCGTTTGTACCATTTCCTTTGGTAGCAATGTTCCACGGACGTGACTTCTGCACAAGTACCCCTTTTTTTCTTCAAGAGGTTTGACAGAGGGAACTGTAACTGCTATGGTCTTATCGTCCCGAAATTGAAGAGAGAAGGGAGACAAGATAGGAGAAAGCCAGCCGTTCCGAGAACGAACATTATCCCATCAGGATAAAATCCGCCCCGGGCGGGAACCGAACCCGCGGCCTAGCGCTTACAAGGCAGACGCGCTACCAACCAAGCAAACTAGGTTGGCGACACACTATTTGTTCCACAACAAATAACGCCAGATGGACCGGGAGCGGGTGGCTTGTGGTTCGAGTTGTCGTGTGTGATGGCGGCGCATGCGCAGGAGAACTTCGTGGCTCACGTAGTAAATATTTCTCGTCTCCAGATCGGAAGAGCGTCGTGTAGGTGTTTGCGGCTGTGGGGGTCTCTTTCTGAAGATTTCCGTTAGAAAAACGAGAGCTGAAAATGGCCAAACGTTCGAAAAATTACGCAAAATAAATCAGAATATTTATGTGTCTAACTTAGATACAATATTAAAGATATTCGCGTCTACCTTGTAAGCGCTAGGTTCGATTCCCGCCCAGGGAGAACTTTATCCTGAACAGATTCGTTCTCGGAACGGCTGGCTTTCTCCTATCCTGTTCCCGTTCTCTCTTCGATTTCGGGACCATAAGACCTTCGTTCTTAAGGTGTGTACAAAAACATAGTCGATCGACGAGAAAAAACTATGTTCTCGAGGAAGGGTGGACGGTTCAGTCGACATTGATCGACGGCCGGTCGACAATGTGTGGACACACCTCTACGGTTCCCTATATTGAACTTTTCATGAAAAGAAGAAGAAGAAGAAGACGGCGACGACGGCATTTTTTTTTTTTTTTTTTTTTTTTTTTATGAAATCTAAAGGACACACTTGTAAACAAGGCACCATTGT
>NW_007378587.1:1636-38517 GCF_000475195.1 Diaphorina citri | reverse complement strand
CGGATAATGTTCGTTCTCGGAACGGCTGGCTTTCTTCTGTCCTATCTTCTTTCTCTCTTCGATTTCGGGACGGTGAGACGTCCACTGTTACAGTTCCCTCTATCGATTTTTTCTTCTTTTCTTTGAAAAGGTTTTTAGATGAAACTGTAAGGTCTAAGGTCTTGGTGAGTGTTTCACCACCATTGTAGCGCTGAAACAGCTACTACATTATACTCGTAATGTCTGGGTCGCAGCATGCCCATGATGGGCGAGAAGAGACACAATACTTCCCATTTAAGGTGCTGGGTCAACTCGAGAACACCAGAAACCAGCGTGGGAATGCGGCTTCGATTTTGAGTGCCCTTCCAGGACATGAAAACCTGGAAGGGGTGTATTATTTGTAATTTTCAATGTATTCTTAAATAAATACAGAGTATGACTAGATATTTTAGAAAGTAACCCGTTGAAATATTTGCAATCGAAAATTGAGTATGTACCTACAGTTTTTTCGTCAATGGTGGGCATCGAACCCGGTACCTTCTTAAGCAGCGCGCAGACTGATCATACACTTCCAACACTTCAGATATTTTCCGTCAAATCCTGTATTCTGCTTCCTATGTTAAGTAATGGTAGTATGTCGGAAGTGTTGGAAATGTCTGATACGGATAGGTGTGCGGACTACCATTACTTAACATAGGAAGCAAAATACAAAATCTGTCGGAAATGTCTGAAGTGTTGGAAGTGTATGATCAGTCTGCGCGCTGCTTAAGAAGTGGTCCTTATTTCCTTTAAAATCTTTGAATCCCTTAAAAGGAATCCTTTGATTTCCTGAGTATTGAAGGAGTCTACTTGAAATATGAAACAGCGCTGATTTATTCTACAGCCCTAGAGTCCTAGAAAGAGTTGGACAGCATTAAGCAGAAAAGAATCATCCATTAGGGGCATTGCCTTATGGATGGTTCTTTTCTGCTTAATTTTGTCCAATTTTAAAGAAGTTTCTTTTCAGTGATGTTTCAGCATGACGATTTTTCTTTAGTTTGTCACTTTGTCCGTCTATTTGAACATATACACATGTAGTTAAGAGCCTGCCTAGATTTTCCTAGAAAAAAAAAAAAAAAAACTCTAAGCCTAGTCCATCGAATTACACAAAGAAGTTTTGGAATGTTGTGTTAAAGTTTGAAACCTTCTTTGATTCCCAAAACTGAAAAAAAAAAGGACTTGGTGATTTTAACTTTAATAGCCAAGTAGGTAAGTACCTATGTATTTGGTACCTACCTATACCTACCTAATACCTATTTGGCTTTTCCACTTTAATTACAATATTACATATTAAGAACATTAGATTGATTCCAATCTTCCTTATTAACATAGAGTGGGTATAGGTTTATCGTATTTGTTTTAAGAGGGGATAACATCTTAGGTCTTTGCCCCTGAGGTGTCTATACCTACATTATGTAATGGAAAGTAAAAAGTTAAACGGCTAAATAAAATAAATGAAACATGTTAGCGGCCTTTCACCCGTAATAATAAATGAATGTCTGGCTGGGGGACGTTCACAGAGAGTATAGACTATAGACCAGCTTAGTCTAGCTGGATGACTTTAAACAGGGAGTATACCAGCCTGAATTTCCCTTGCTAAAGAAATAGTAAAGATTGAGTGCGAAGGACTTTCACTTGTAAAATTTGTAGTTAAAACCAAATGTTAACCCAAAGCAATCACTCTAGTTAGGGCTGATTGAGAGGCTGCCAACCCCGTCTGTACACCCCGACCACAGTAATAGTAGTAGCCTACTGCTGGAGTAAAGGGACTTTTCAGTCCTATGCGAGCAGTAGGTATAAATAAGCACTATTATTATTATTATTACACGGGAAAAGGCGCAGAAAAAGAAGAACTACCTGACGAATGACGTGAGTGTCTAATGTCTAACCACCAAAAAAATCTGCCTGAAGTGCATTCTAAGAAGTGGTCCTTATTTTCTTTGAAATCTTTGAATCCCTTAAAAGGAATCCTTTGAGTTCTAGAAATAGTTAAACAGCATTAATCAGAAAAGAATCATCCATTAGGGGCATTGCCTTATGGATGGACTGTTTAATTGAGGAGCTGGGTGCAAAAAGGGCAATAAATGAAAATCATCAAACTGAGATATTTAACTTTAAAGTTTTCAAATTTTCACCTAAATCCTTGAAAAGTATGTTTACAAAAAACGCTGTAACTCATCGAAAAAAAAAGTTATCGCTGCAGTTTAAACGCTGGAAGATAGAGCGCACCACGTTCTATTCAAAAAACCGTTTTACGCAAAAAGGGCAAAAAATCCATATTTCCCTTTTTGCACCCAGCTCCTCTATTTTTTTGTGATCTCAAATATCTCCTTCATTAGTCACTTACCCTGCTTGTGACCAGACCCAAAGCTCCGGTATAAGTACCGTTGATGAGAGAGCCCTGATTTCTATCCGGAGGATCAGTGTAGTTGTATCTAAAGGTAAACATCAAAACAAATCAATGAACAACTGTAGACCTTACTCAGACTCTTTTGCTCATCTATTGGAAGGGACATTTCGGCAGATCAATAATGGACCCGTTCTAGAACGTGCCTTGATTCAAAGAGCTCTTGTACCAAATTTCATCAAAATCGGACCAAGTAATCGCAAGTTATAGCGGAACAAACATCCAAACTAAATGCAAAACGGTCGAATTAAAACATAGACCTCACTATCGTTCGGTCGATTAAAATTTTTTTGAAGACTAGAGAAGATGTGATTTGGATTCTCACCTAAAATTGAGTTTGGATGCCAGAAGAGATAGTAATACTAGAGAAGATGTAATTTGGTTTCTCACCTAAAGTTGAGTTTGGACGCCAGTAGAGATAGTAACTTGTCGTCCCGTCCACCCTCTATATGCTCTATTGTGACATTTCCGTAATACACGAAGTTCCATGGTGGTTTCTGAAACCAAATAGTTAATATATTGTGTTCTGGGATATCCACGTCTTGTTGTAGTGATGCACAAAGAGAAGAGAAATCCCCCCCCCCGTTTCCCGTCGTATATTTGTATAATCTGAACCCATCTTTTGGGGCTATTGCCCCTACAGCCAACCTAGTAACCAAATTATCCCAACCCCTTTAGAATCCCGATTGCACAACCCCAAAATAATCCAAGGATCGAAAAAGTCGGACTCTATCCTGCTTCTAGCAGGATAATAAAATCCTGGGTAGGCAAAACGGATTCTAAGTGGGTGAAAACCGGATTGCAGTATCCCAGGATTCACAAAACCGAGGACTTAGTGTATGAGCTATGAGGGCCTCCTCGCCTTTCCCCTGAATACAGCCCTGCCCACATAATTACACTCACATGTAAGATAGGGATGATGAGATTTCTGCCGTGAAAGTTGGAGTAGACTTTCAGCGCAGGTGGCAGCAGAGGATACTGGAAGAGCCCCTTCTTGATGGGAGTCAGTGACCACCAGTTGACCCGCTCTAGGGCACCCTTGCTCTCAGAGGAGGCTTGGTTGTACAATATCTGGTAGCTGATGGACAAACATAATTATGTAAAGTAAGCAATTATTTAACAAACTATCCAGAAGTAAAGAAGAAGAAGAAGAGGAGGAGGAGATTTATACTGCTCGCATAGGACTGAAAAGTCCCTTTACTCCAGCAGTAGGCTACTACTATTACTGTGGTCGGGGTGTACAGACGGGGTCGTCAGCCTCTCAATCAGCCCTAACTAGAGTGATTGCTTTGGGTTGACATTTGGTTTTAACTACAAATTTTACAAGTCCTTCGCACTCAATCTTTACTATTTCTTTAGCAAGGGAAATTCAGGCTGGTATATTCCCTGTTTAAAGTCATCCAGCTAGACTAAGCTGGTTTATCTATACTCTCTGTGAACGTCCCCCAGCCAGACATTCATTTTTTTGGTGGTTAGACATTAGACACTCACGTCATTCGTCAGGTAGTTCTTCTTTTTCTGCGCCTTTTCCCGTGTAATAATAATAATATTATTTTTTTTCAAGGTGTCCTTATCGACGACTGTGGACAATGCAGCGGCTGACGTCGCGTCGTCCACAGACGAGGATATCGATGGTGACACCGATCACAGCAAGACTAGTGAGGAGACGGACGAGAAAAAGTTGAAACCCCTCAGCATGAAACCTCTCCAGGGATGCTTCTACATTCTGCTCATTGGTTATGTGCTGTCGGGTAAGTGAATAGAATAAATATACCTTGTTTATCCTGCCAGAATGAGACTGAAAAGTCCCTTTACTCCCGCAGTCTTTAGACAAGGTGCTTGTTTACAAGGTGTCTTTTAGATTTCCTAAGTTAAAAAAAAAAAATGTCGTCATCGCCATCTTCTTGTTCTTTTTATGAAAAGTTTAATATAGGGAACCGTAGAGGTGTGTCCACACATTGTCGACCGGCCGTCGATCAATGTCGACTGAACCGTCCACCCTTCCTCGAGAACATAGTTTTTTTCTCGTCGATCGACTATGTTTTTGGACACACCTTAAGAACGAAGGTCTTATGGTCCCGAAATCGAAGAGAGAACGGGAACAGGATAGGAGAAAGCCAGCCGTTCCGAGAACGAATCTTATCTGTTTATGATAAAGTTCTCCCCGGGCGGGGATCGAACCTAGCGCTTACAAGGTAGACGCGAATATCTTTAATATTGTATGTAAGTTAGACACATAAATATTCTGATTTATTTTGCGTGATTTTTTGAACGTTTGGCCATTTTCAGCTCTCGTTTTTCTAACGGAAATCTTCAGAAAGAGATCCCCACAGCCGCAAACAACTCAGGAAATTCAGTCTGGACAGGAGACGAGAAATATTTACTACGTGAGCCACGAAGTTCTCCTGCGTATGCGCCGCCATCACACACGACAACTCAAACCACAAGCCACCCGCTCCCGGTCCATCTGGCGATATTTGTTGTGGAACAAATAGTGTGCCGCCAACCTAGTTTGCTTGGTTGGTAGCGTGTCTGCCTTGTAAGCGCTAGGCCGCGGGTTCGGTTCCCGCCCGGGGCGGATTTTATCCTGATGGGATAATGTTCGTTCTCGGAAAGGCTGGCTTTCTCCTATCTTGTCTCCCTTCTCTCTTCGATTTCGGGATGATAAGACCTTAGCAGTTACAGTTCCCTCTGTCAAACCTCAGGGTACTTGTGCAGAAGTCACGTCCGTGGAACATTGCTACCAAAGGAACTGGCACAAACGAGCAGTGACCAGTGTTATTATAGGGTTAGGTAAACGCAAGAAAGGAGTTTTCACAAATAGAGCAGTGATTAGTGTTATTATAGGGTTAGGTTAAATACAAAAAGGAGCTTTTCTTTTCCACGGACGTGACTTCTGCATAATCACCAAAAAAAAGTGTCTCTGTGTGTGTAACATGGAGAGAAGGGACTGAATGATTTATGCAAAAGTCGTTGGGCGAAAGAATGGACTAAGAGCTAATAAATACTTATGGCAGCTTCAGGAATAGAAGCACTGATCAACACCATTTTCTAAATTTTACTGGAAAAAGTAGGTATGACAGTTACTTATCGTTATACCTAGGTTCCTTATGTATACAAAACACAAACACAGTTCTGTTAATATTGGAAGAAAATTTAAAGGCTTCTTGTTTAGTTTATTTAATTACCTATATAAAAAAGTCGACAACAGAATCAAAATCTGACCTTCCACCTTAGAGTAGGTAGGCCTTGTTGCTTAAAGTGTAAAATGTAAATAAGTAAATAAAATAAAACACATTGTAGGTATAGGTATATGTATACATACGATGTCTTTCTTTTCCATTCTATATTCTATCAATCCACCATGTTCAATCTGACCTTCCACCTTAGAGTAGGTAGGCCTTGTTGCTTAAAGTGTAAAATGTAAATAAGTAAATAAAATAAAACACATTGTAGGTATAAGTACGAGTATACATACGAGAGCATACAATTCCTTAATTTGTCTTTCTTTTCCATTCTATATTCTATTAATCCACCATGTTCAAACCGGATTGTAGAGGAATAGTTATCATTTTCCAATATTTCATCGAACTTCACTAAGTTACTGAGTCCTTCATCAAGACAAGGATAAAGTGGAGTAAACTGCCAGCAGCCTGGTTAGGTTGGAACGTAGATTGCCTTGTACATGTTAGGTAGCGGGTTCGAATTCCGCCCGGGTGTGAACTATATCCTAAACAAATGAGTTTCGTTCTCTCTTGTCCTCATTCTCTTTGAAATTCCTTCTGCTTTCTTTCTCCTGATAGTCTAAAATAAAGCACATTGTAGGTATATGTATACATACGAGAGTATACAATTGCTTAATTTATGTCTTTCTTTTCCATTCTATATTCTATTAATCCACCATGTTTAATCCGGATTGTAGTCCCGAGCATTAATAATATTTGACGTAAGGAACACATTTTCTGTAGTAATTTCAACTTTCCTTCCCACATTCCTTCTAAGGAATCTAGAACAACTGGTGGATGTCATGAAATCGAAACAATACCAGACAGTCGTCGAGAAAAACAGCGCCTCCCAGAGTATGCTAGAGGTAAATGTTTTTTTGTTTTTTGTTTTTTTGTTTGTTTTTTTTTTTTAATGAGTGTTTCACTGTCGTTTTTATTTCGTAGCTATGAAACAACTGCTACATTAGCTCGTGTGGTCTGTGTCATAGCGTGCCCATTCCGTAGTATGTCCATCATCAGATGAACGATAAGAGACACAATACTTCCCATTTAGGTGCTGGGTCATCTGGGTCCGAGATATACATAGAGGAGGAGAGAGAGGGAGAGCCTAGTGGTAACACGCTTGCTTGCCATGCAGAAGGTCCCGGGTTCAATTTCCAGTGGCGACAAAAATTGCACCCGTAGGTATTTCGATTGCAAATATCATCAGATGAACGATAAGAGACACAATACTTCCCATTTAGGTGCTGGGTCATCTGGGTCCGAGATATACATAGAGGAGGAGAGAGAGGCAGAGCCCAGTGGTAACGCGCTTACTTGCCATGCAGAAGGTCCCGGGTTCGATTTCCAGAAGCGACAAAAATTACACCCGTAGGTATTTCGATTGCAAATAGATGATGATGATGATGATGATGATGATGATGATGATGATGATGATGATGATGATTAATAATAATAATAATAATAATAATAAGAAGAAGATGATGAAGAAGACGAATAAGAAGAGGAAAAATAATAATATCTAATAATAAAAAAAACTTAGTGCTATACCTATTGGTACTAATATTGAAAAATGGAAACTACTTGAGGGGTGTAGCAAAACTGTAGGTATAACTGCTAAGGTTTTTGGTGACAGGGATTTTACCCTCAATCGCGACAAGCTACTCTCTTCATTACAGTACAAAACTCAGCAGCACGTTGTTATTCAGATTGATGGTGAAACGGATAATTTGTATGAACGCCGTGAAACTGGTTTGAGTATGCAATGTGCAATGAAACAAAAATTAGTGGAGATGTCTGAACTACCACGTAGCTGTACTATTAGTGGAGATGTCAGAACTACCATGTAGGTACCTACCTAGTACCTACCCACATGTATTTTGAAGAAAAGTTTTTATTTGAATTACAACCGATTCGAATAATATAAAGCTTAAAAGCAGGTGCACTACCCTCCAAGCAATCAGGCTAGCAGCGTGGAAATTTAAAAATTAAAACTTAAAATTGCTGTCCAACTTTGATGTACCTACCTTGGTAAAACGTATAATTTGTATGAACGCCGTGAAACTGGTTTGAGTATGCAATGTGCAATGAAACAAAAATTAGTGGAGATGTCTGAATTACCACGTAGCTGTACTATTAGTGGAGGTGTCAGAACTACCACGTACCTACATGTATTTTGAAGAAAAGTTTTTGAATTACAACCGATTGGAATGGTATAGAGCTATAAGGCTTAAAAGCAGGTGCACTACCTTCCAAGCAATTAGGCTAGCAGCGTGGAAATTTAAAAATTAAAACTTAAAATTGCTGTTCAACTTTGATGTACCTACCTACCATAATAGCTACCACTCAATGTGCACTGTGATAGTGTGATTATTACTTGAAACTTACACTCCCGGTCTTGACTTAGAAATGACGATGATTTTCATGGCCTCC
The DNA here is from genome assembly GCF_000475195.1 of Diaphorina citri. Lineage (NCBI taxonomy): Eukaryota > Metazoa > Arthropoda > Insecta > Hemiptera > Psyllidae > Diaphorina > Diaphorina citri. The sequence continues at coordinate 30,435 of NW_007378587.1, read as the reverse complement.
AATATAGTACCTACCTTAATAGCTACCACTCAATGTGCACTGTGATTATTACTTGAAACTTACACTCCCGGTCTTGACTTAGAAATGACGATGATTTTCATCGCCTCCAATATGTTGTCCTTGAAAAATCGACTCAGTTTGGGTTCAGTCGAAACGAAAACGTAGAAAATATGACGTCTGATCATGTTGTCGTCCTTTTGGATCTGAAAATTGAGGAGGGGGGGAATAAATTGTGTGGATTAAAGGAGAAAATAGTCTCTATGGCCTAATGCCCAGAGGGTCTCACACTAGGCTTTCACGCAGGAGGCCCGGGTTCGATTCCCGGCTGGCCGAGGTTTTTTTCGGCTCTGTGCTAGGAGTTCGGGGTGCACTCAGTCTCGTGAGTACAACTGAGTAGCTGCTTTAATCGAGTAGCGACCAGTGGCGGTATTACCAGTGTAAAAACATCATTGAAATATATAAATTGATTGCAAAGGAGGCACTGTTCGATTCCCGGCTGGGCCGAGGTTTTTTTCGGCTCTGTGCTAGGAGTTCGGGGTGCACTCAGTCTCGTGAGTACAACTGAGTAGCTACTTTAATCGAGTAGCGACCAGTGGCGGTATTACCAGTGTAAAAACATTATTGAAATATATAAATTGATTGCAAAGGAGGCACTAAGTAATGCTGTGACATCCACAAAAGTTGCAAAAAACTCTGCTTTATCACAAATAATTCAGAATTTGATCCCCCGCCCCAATATTTTTGGTGGCTAAGGGACGTTTTATTGTACCTTGAGTAGAATTTCTTCCATGAAATATTTGCGAACGCAGATGACGTAGACCAACTTCCTGAGCTTCTTCCTCCACTGTTCTACATCTTTCGCAAGCTAAGGGAGAGAGAGAGAGAGAGAGAGGAGGAAGAAAAGAAAGAGTTAGGTATTGGCTCTGTGCTAGGAGTTCGGGGTGCACTCAGTCTCGTGAGTACAACTGAGTAGCTGCTTTAATCGAGTAGCGACCAGTGGCGGTATTACAAGTGTAAAAACATTATTGAAATATATAAATTGATTGCAAAGGAGGCACTAAGAAGTAATGCTGTGATATCCACAAAAGTTGCAAAAAACTCTGCTTTATCACAAATAATTCAACCCATCTTTCCAATACACCTCCCTGCAACATTAACATACACGATAATGTATATAAGTATAAGTAGTGCTTTATTTAGACTGTCGGCTTAGAACAAGTTGTTCCATTATACCAACAGTTTAATAGAGCACCTCTTTATTGTTATAATTTTGTTTGTAACTTAATTATAAAAAAAGTAAGAAAAATATATACAAATTACAAATTCAAAGTTCTGATTGCCTGATAGATGTAAATTGCGAACGCAGATGACGTAGACCAACTTCCTGAGCTTCTTCCTCCACTGTTCTACATCTTTCGCAAGCTAAGGGAGAGAGAGAGAGAGGATGAAGAAAAGAAAGAGTTAGGTATTGAGAATTATTTACAGAAGGAAACTGTATCAATCAGAGTCCTTGTCCAAAAGAAAGAGTAAAAATCATTATTGTTGAAAGTCCTGGAACTAATACTTACGCGTGACTTTTTAGGTCTCTAAGACCAGCCACACACTATCAGGTAGACCAGACAGGTACGGCTGAAAAGGTCCGTCTGTCAGGCCTACCTGACACCAGCCACACACTATCAGGTAGACCAGACAGGTACGGCTGAAAAGGTCCGTCTGTCAGGCCTACCTGATAGGTACCTGATGAGCACATACACTATCAGGTAGACCTGATAGTGAGTGGCTGGCCTTAGGAAAAGCTGGGTAAAGGGACTGCTCAGCTTCATTCAAGGTCTAAACAAGTAGTCTTTCATGTCCAAACACCCCATGAGTGAGATCTATTTTCACGAGACACTATCAGGTAGACCTGATAGTGAGTGGCTGGCCTTAGGAAAAGCTGGGTAAACGGACTGCTCAGCTTCATTCAAGGTCTAAACTAATAGTCTTTCATGTCCGAACACCCGATGAGTGAGATCTATTTTCACGAGTAGGTACCTAACTATCTATTCTATGCTTACGTATTTCATATCCCGAGTACTGTTGAAATAGTAATGTGACAAGGAGAGGCCGCCATTTTGCAAATCTTTGAGCAGAATATTTTTGGTGACGTTCTCTGAAACCAGTTCAATCGAGAAGACACACCTGTTAGGTAATATTATTCATTAACGATCAGAAAAAAAATCGACTGATTCTAGTCACTGTTCTTTGCTTGTCTATTGTTACGTTGGTTTTACCCAGCCATTTTGCAAATCTTTGAGCAGAATATTTTTGGTGACGTTCTCTGAAACCAGTTCAATCGAGAAGACACACCTGTTAGGTAATATTGTTAATTAACGATCAGAAAAAAAAAATCGACTGATTCTAGTCACTGTTCTTTGCTTGTCTATTGTTACGTTGGTTTTACCTAAAATTCGGCTACCTGCCTAGTCTCATAACCTCACCAAGCCGGAGTGGGGACGGGAAAAGCCAGCAGCATGCGATTGTCCATATGGCCATCCATCCGGATACTAACCACGCTCAAAGTTGCTTAACTTCAGTGATTCCTTGGGAACTGGTGTAGTCAACGTGCTATCGCCGCTGACTAATCAGCAGATTAATATGGAAAAAGGCTGTTTTTTTATATAAAGCTGTGTTGTCCACAAAAATACGAAATCTGGGAGATCTCAAACAGGGAGTAGACTAGCTTAGTCTAGCTGGAAGATTTTAAGCAACGAGGATAACAAGTCCTATTTCGTAAAAAAAAGCTGTAATGTCCACAAAAATACGAAATTCGACTAGAACCTACTTATGGTTTAGGGTTTTTACTTCCCACTACATTTGTTTTTCTCACCATTAAGGTCATCAGTGATTAGTGCCATTCGAGGTTCATCCAGTCCCAGCACTACATCAACTAGAACATTGGCAATCTTATCTGTGATGTTCTTCACCTCGCCAGGCTGGGAGTGATCACACTTTTGTCCTCCTGCTTTCGTACAACAAAAATAATGAACAAACAAATGAGTTTTTTTAGAGCCAGAGTGGGGGCCGAAAAACAACAAGGTTTCCCATCCGAATACCAACCATGTGCAACGTTGTCTTAACTTCAGTGATCCTTTGGAAAATGATGTATTCAACGTGTTATTGCCGCTAACTAATGTTAGGTAGGTATAATGTTTGTTTCCAATTTTACGTCATTACTTACGGAGCTTATAGCTGGGTCTAGCTGGGAGATCTTAAACAGGGAGTAGACCAGCTTAGTCTAGCTGGAAGATTTTAAACAAGGAGGATAACAATCTGAAATTTCCCTCGGTAAAGAGCTAGCAAAGGTCTGAAAGGGGCATCCAGTTCAGACTTATGTGGCGTATGGTACAGGTGGGCCAATAAATGGTACGTTTTTTAGGTGGGCGAATAAATGGTACACTTACCCTATAATCTGTATACTGTTTGTTTCCAATTATTTTACGTCATTACTTACGGAGCTTATGGAGGTCTAGCTGGGAGATCTTAAACAGGGAGTAGACCAGCTTAGTCTAGCTGGAAGATTTTAAACAAGGAGGATAACAAATCTGAAATTTCCCTCGGTAAAGAGCTAGCAAAGGTTGAGTGATAAGGGCATCCACTTGTCATTACTTACGGAGCTTATGGAGGTCTAGCTGGGAGATCTTAAACAGGGAGTAGACCAGCTTAGTCTAGCTGGAAGATTTTAAACAGGGAGGATAACAATCTGAAATTTCCCTCGGTAAAGAGCTAGCAAAGGTTGAGTGAAAAGGGCATCCACATCCAATATAAAAAGCCTATCAAACTCGTCATCAATCGATAGCTGTGAATCAAAGGCTAATAATAGGAATGTAATGAAACTTGGTGTAACTTCCTAAAACAAGACACACTTTGCATTGGCACCTACATTTGGGCTTCATACCAAGAAGAAGTATCCGAGTCCACGAACTTGTCAAACGACCCTCGTAGCTATTTTTGACGCCTTTTGTACCTGCACCACATTCTCACGAAATACATTCTGCCTAATTAACTTCTTAGGCATCAAGTACCTACAATACCGTTTACCGTACGTGCATGACATTCGTGATTCATAGCTATCTACATCACCCTGGGGCTGATTGAGAGGCTGACGAAAAACGTCGATACCGTCCAAACACGGGAAAAGGCGAAGAAAAAGACTTTCGGAGTTTATAATGTAGCTCCCAGGATTCCAAAAACAGAAGACTTACCCGTTTTGTCACAATCCTATCACCCTGGGGCTGATTGAGAGGCTGACGAAAAACGTCGATACCGTCCAAACACGGGAAAAGGCGAAGAAAAAGACTTAAGGAGTTAACTCACGGAATTTGCCGATCTCATCCCGAAGCAAAGTCTTCAACGATCTTGTCCGTGTCCAGTCCGGTATAACCGTTTGGTTAACAACTTGACTCAACTCACGGAATTTGCCGATCTCATCCCGAAGCAAAGTCTTCAACGATCTTGTCCGTGTCCAGTCCGGTATAACCGTTTGGTTAACAATTTGACTCCTGTTGACGGTTCGATTCGTATCGGGTACCAGACTGATCAGATGGGGTACTTGCTCATCGTGCTGTAGGGGGTCGAAATTCCAGGTAGCCAAAGATGGATGAAGTGAGAGGATGGTAAGAATCAACTTTGGAAACATAGCGGTTCAACTTTCGTTTTCCTCCGAAACAATGGAACGATTTTTATTTACATAGGTACCTATCTAGATACCGGCGAGTAGTTTTGTAAACTGTAGACCTCACTCGGACTCTTTTGCTCAAACAAAGACGACTGTACGTATTAATGCAGTCAATACGTATGAATGTATTGGACTCAGAAACGTGCAGACCATAAAATCAACCTCGATTAGTTCTGGGACCCCAAATTTCAAGGACCGACGTTGCTCATCGTGCTGTAGGGGGTCGAAATTCCAGGTAGCCAAAGATGGATGAAGTGAGAGGATGGTAAGAATCAACGTTGGAAACATAAGGGTTCAACTTTCGTTTTCCTCCGAAACAATGGAACGATTTTTTTTTTCACATACCTATCTAGATACCGACTAGTAGTTTTGTAAACTGTAGACCTCACTCGAACTCTTTTGCTCAAACAAAGACGACTGTACGCTGTACGTATAAATGCTGTTCACATGTATTGGACTCAGAAACGTGCAGACCATAAAATCAACCTCGATTAGTTCTGGGACCCCAAATTTCAAGGACCGACGTGCCTTGATCTTATAAACTCAAGTACCAAATTTCATCAAAATTGGACCAGGCAATCGCGAGTTATAGCGGAACAAACAAGGGAACTAGCGAGTTGTGAGAGAAAATCAAAAAACCCATTTGTGACATTTTTCAAAACGATTTTTTTGTTTTTTAATAATAATTACCTACCAATTAGGCTGTCGATATCCTGGATATTTATGACAGGTGTATGCTATATTTTGTTTTCTGGCCAATTATTTCCAGTACATTATTCAATTTGAAAAGGTCAAAGTCTGACATAATTCTATTCAAGCTTCAAAATAGAATCCCTTGGATATTACACTTATTACCTGTCTATCCTGTATTTAAGACGCCTGTCACATTTGTGCCACACGCGAAGAAAAATTAAGTTAGCGAGCGAAAATGGAGACTAGCCTATTTTCAAGCTTTCAATCGAAAAAAGATAAATACCGAGCTTATGGAGGTCTAGCTGGGAGATCTTAAACAGGGAGTAGACCAGCTTAGTCTAGCTGGAAGATTTTAAACAAGGAGGATAACAATGTGAAATTTCCCTCGGTAAAGAGCTAGCAAAGGTTGAGTGAAAACGGCATCCACTCGTAATTTTTTTGTAGCCTAAAGCAATCACCCTGGGGCTGATTGAGAGGCTGACGAAAAACGTCGATACCGTCCCAACACGGGAAAAGGCGAACAAAAAGACTTAAGGAGTTTATAATGTAGCTCCAAAAACAGAAGACTTACCCGTTTTGTCACAATCCTCTTCATCCAACTCACGGAATTTGCCGATCTCATCCCGAAGCAAAGTCTTCAACGACCTTGTCCGTGTCCAGTCCGGTACAACCGTTTGGTTAACAATTTGACTCCCGTTGATTCACAATCCTCTTCGTCCAACTCACGGAATTTGCCGATCTCATCCCGAAGCAAAGTCTTCAACGATCTTGTCCGTGTCCAGTCCGGTACAACCGTTTGGTTAACAATTTGACTACCGTTGACGGTTCGATTGGTATCGGGTACCAGACTGATCAGATGGGGTACTTGCTCATCGTGCTGTAGGGGGTCGAAATTCCAGGTAGCCAAAGATGGATGAAGTGAGAGGATGGTAAGAATCAACGTTGGAAACATAGGGGTTCAACTTTCGTTTTCCTCGGAAACAATGGAACGATTTTTATTTACATACCTATCTGGATACCGGCTAGTAGTTTTGTAAACTGTAGACCTCACTCGGACTCGATGGTAAGAATCAACGTTGGAAACATAGGGGTTCAACTTTCGTTTTCCTCGGAAACAATGGAACGATTTTTATTTACATACCTATCTAGATACCGGCGAGTAGTTTTGTAAACTGTAGACCTCACTCGGACTTGTAAGGTACGTGCCAACTTTAAGTCCTATAAAAAGTATAAGTTATGAAATCTCTCTCTCTAGCTTGAGAGGTTTGATAGGGGGAACTGTAACTTCTAAGGTCTTATCGTCTCGAAATCGAAGAGCGAAGGATAGCATAGGAGAAAGCCAGCCGTTCCGAGAAAAAACCTTATGTGTTTAGGATAAAATCAGTATGTAATATAAATGAGCATAGCGACCGGTGCGTTGCTAGCATGGTAGGTAAACATTGGGTGCTGGATCATTGAGATATTTGGAAAATCCTACCATGCAGCAGTGAGCACCAATTATTATGTTAAGGCTGTCTCTTCCTGATCCCTTGTGTGCCGCGTCCATTTTAATTTACCCAACAGTGAGCACCAAAGTTGTGATATAATAACACAAAGATACGGCATTTATTTTATTTATTTTTGTGAAATTTCCTATAATTTGTATGAACGCCGTGAAACTGGTTTGAGTATGCAATGTGCAATGAAACAAAAATTAGTGGAGATGTCTGAACTACCACGTATAGCTGTACCATTAGTGGAGATGTCAGAACTACCACGTACCTACATGTATTTTGAAGAAAAGTTTTTATTTGAATTTTATTACAACCGATTCGAATAATATAAAGCTTTAAAGCAGGTGCACTACCCTCCAAGCAATTAGGCTAGCAGTGTGGAAATTTAAAACTTGAAATTGCTGTCCAACTTTAATGTACCTACCATAATAGCTACGGCTGAGTGGGCCCCGCAACAGCCAGTCATGGAATCAATCATTTGCATGATACAAATTTCTTGACCCCGCCGGGAATCAAACCCGGGTCCCCCGCGTGCAAGGTGAGCGCAGTGACCACTACACCATGGGAGCTGACACTAATGAGAAGGAATTAATCATTAGATTCTTTTCCTACAGCTAAAATGGACCAGACCAGGCCCTAAAATAGGGCATAAAGCTGCCAGCCTAGTTAGCTTGGAGGCTAGCGCCTGCTTAGTAAGCGCTGGGTCGTGGGTTCGATTCCCGTCCGAGTTGAACTTTATCCTAAACAGATAAGGTTCTCTCCTATCTTGTCCTCCTTCTCTCTTCGGATTCGGGACGAGAATACCTCAGTTGTAAGTTCCTTCTATCAAACCTTAAAAAGATTTAAATGAAAGAAGAAAAGAGAATTTCGAGAATCGATAAAAGTGTTGTTATAAACGAGATTCTATATTTCAATCAAATTAATATAATATAATTAATTAATTAGGTACATAATAGGTAAGTTAATCTACTCTAGAAATTGTAAAACATGCCAAAATCAAATATTTACATGACTAGAAACAATGTGTCTTACTAAATAATTTACTTGTTGATGTACCTACACCTACATGGGAAAACAATTCAAAATAGAAATATTCTTCCCGATAACTCACAACATGAATATAGTGTAAAAATAAGTATACCTTTTAAAATGGAATGTAGGGCTTTTTAAATTATTTAAATACATTTTTTTCTTCTTAAATGCACGTTCATCTTCATTTCTTTCAGTGGTACATAGTTCGCGGTTCTTTGACCAATACAAATTCTTGCTTGATCTTAAGGTGGATTTTAAATAAATATAATGATTCTCGTTCTAGTAAATCTAGAGCCTTGACAAATGGAGTGTGCCTGAAGGCATGTGATGTGTTCCAATTTCTAATCCACTCGACCCCAGTTACAATCTAGTCAATCTACTAACGTACTTTCCTCTCACGAACTTAATTTCATAAACAAGTAAAAATCAAGTACTTTTTCTTCTTAAATGCACGTTCATCTTCATTTCTTTCAGTGGTACATAGTTCGCGGTTCTTTGACCAATACAAATTCTTGCTTGATCATAAGGTGGATTTTAAATAAAAATAATGATTCTCGTTCTAGTAAACCTAGAGTCTTGACAAATGGAGTGTGCCTGAAGGTATGTGATGTGTTCCAATTTCCAATCCACTCGACCCCAGTTACAATTCAGTCAATCTACTAACGTACTTTCCTCTCACGAACTTAATTTCATAAACAAGTAAAAATCAAGTATGAATATACCTACATATTTTTGCTAGTGAATTTCTAAAATTGTGAGATTCAATACGTGAGATTCATTGATCATTGACAATAGGTATGTAGGAATGTAGCGCTTTTTAAATTATTTAAATATATTTTTTTTTCTTCTTAAATGCAGGTTCATCTTCAATTCTTTCAGTGGTACATAGTTCGCGGTTCTTTGACCAATACAAATTCTTGCTTGATCATAAGGTGGATTTTAAATAAATATAATGATTCTCGTTCTAGTAAACCTAGATCCTTGACAAATGGAGTGTGCCTGAAGGCATGTGATGTGTTCCAATCCACTCGACCCCAGTTACAATCTAGTCAATCTACTAACGTACTTTTCTCTCACGAACTTAATTTCATAAACAAGTATGAATATACCTACATATTTTCGCTAGTGAATTTCTATAATTGTGAGATTCAATACGTGAGATTCATTGATCATTGACAATAGGTATGTGTAAAATGCATAATACATAGAAAGAGGTATTTAGAAAGTATATAAAAAGAAAGTAAAAAAGTTAATACTCGTAAAGACATAACATAATAATAAAAGTAGGTAACTACTATCTAGCTAACCGGAATAAGGTACTCAATACCATACTCGTAAAGACATAACATAATAATAAAAGTAGGTAACTACTATCTAGCTAACCGGAATAAGGTACTCAATACCCCATTTCAGATCACCCGAATTGGGCCCCCAAAATTATATTTCATGAACCCATGAATAACTTAATGAAAACATGAACAACTTCATGAATACATGAATAACTTCATGAAAACATGAACAACTTCATAAAAACATGAGCAACTGCATGAAAACATGAACAACTTCATGAAAACATGAACAACTTGATAAGCACACGAATAACTTCATGAAAACATGAACAACTTCATAAAAACATGAGCAACTGCATGAAAACATGAACAACTTCATGAAAACATGAACAACTTGATAAGCACACGAATAACTTCATGAAAACATGAACAACTTCATGAAAACATGAATAACTTCCTGAAAACATGAATAACTTCCTGAAAACATGAACAACTCCATAGCACGAATAACTTCATGAACATAAACACGTCTTACTGAGGTTAGAACCATATCCTGCAGGACTTGAAGTAAGTACAGTCATAAATCCGAGTTACATTAGTAGCTGAATGACCAAGATCCCATCTTTCCAATACACCTCCCTGCAACATTGACATACACGATAATGTTATGAAAACAGGAATAACTTCCTGAAAACATGAAGAACTTCATGAATACATAAATAACTTCCTGAAAACATAAACAACTTCATGAAAACATGAACAACTCCATAGCACGAATAACTTCATGAACATAAACACGTATGAAAACAGGAATAACTTCCTGAAAACATGAAGAACTTCATGAATACATAAATAACTTCCTGAAAACATAAACAACTTCATGAAAAAATGAACAACTCCATAGCACGAATAACTTCATGCACATGAACACATCGAATGCAGGGATGGATTGTACGAGCCGAGCTCTATCCGGGCCTGGATTCCGCCCAGCATGTAATAGTGAGAGGCATCACATGGGTAACGGCCTTCGAGAATGTTGTGCCGGGCCTCCGCGTACAGGAGATCTAGAATGCGGTGATCCCTGCAAATATCCAAATATGGTCTAAGGACTCTAAGGTTTTTTCAGCTTTGTGCTCGGAGTTCGGGGTTATTACATAGCTACTCATTTTCCTCACGAGGCTGAGTGGGCCCCACAACAGCCAGTCACGGAATCAATCATTTGCATGATACGAATTTGCAGACTCCGCCGGGAATCGAACCCGAATCTTTCGTGTGCAAGGCGAGGGCAGTGACCACTACACCACCGACGCAGGCAAATAAAAAGATAACGTACCTCGTCGCATATGAATGGGCAGAAACTGGTCCTGATTGTCGCGGAAAAACTTGCTCGAATGCAGGGATGGATTGTACGAGCCGAGCTCTATCCGGGCCTGGATTCCACCCAGCATGTAATAGTGAGAGGCATCACATGGGTAGCGGCCTTCGAGAATGTTGTGCCGGGCCTCCGCGTACAGGAGGTCTAGAATGCGGTGATCCCTGCAAATATCCAAATATGGTCTAAGGTTTTTTCAGCTTTGTGCTCGAAGTTCGGGGTGCACTTAGTCTCGTGAGGACAACAGAGTAGCTACTTTAATCGAGTAGCGTCAAATGTGGTCTAAGTTTTTTTCAGCGACCAGTGGTTATCAGCGCTTAAACAAAAATAAATTTATTGAACACATTGAGGTAAAGTATTTACAATTTTTTAAAGAACTGTTCCATTTAACGTGCTATCGCCGCTTGCTAAAAAGCACACAGAGTAATATCAATCATTGCATCGTCCCGAAATCGAAGAGAGAAGAAGGACAGAAGGCCATCCGTTCCAAGAACGAATTTCATCTGTTTAGGATACAGTTTTCTACGTGCGGGAATCGAACTCGCGATCTGTTATAGTTAGTCTGTCTCCACTCCAGACACCAAAGTTGCTACACCACAGATATTCCTGCCTCGTCTCACTTTGAAGTAACCCTGAGGAAAAATGACAACAAGAAACCCATTAGAAACATTACAGAACTGTGGTTGTGGTTATGTACCAGGTTGAGGGTTGAGATAGGCAAGGTTGGTAAACTTGCCTTGTTTTTAGGTTACCACTCCCATGCCAAACTGTAGAAACAATATCCTGTCTCAACTAGTCCTGTCTCAACCCAACCCGGTACATAACCACAACCTGGTATGGTACCAAGCACGCACTTTTCATTTCGTACTTCAGAAAAGTTATAAAGTTATAATATTGTATTGAAGATTTTAACACCCATATTTATGAACAAAATGTTTGCTCTTAAGTTCGTGCTAAGCATAGTCTCAAGGTATTTGATTGGTCAATTTCGACTTGAGACTGATCTAAGAACGATCATTCTTGTTCATAAATACGAGTGTAAATCTTTTACATTTAATTTCAATACAACTTAGCATTAAGTTGTACTGTTCCTGCAAAGTAAATAAATATTCGATTTTTATACGAATACCTAACTACCAATTACTAAGTGCCTCCTCTAATAGTTCTGTCAACACTCTACATTCTTTTCTCTCTCTCAAGATTTTTCTTGGATTCCCCTGTGGATATCACACCATAAGATCTCGAGCTTAGTTTGGACCTTGTTTGTGGCCCCGCGGCCATTTAATAACCAATTAATTAACTAACTAGGTAGGTACTTATTGTTAATTGTTATAATATTGTATTGAAGATTTTTAAATCTTTTACATTTTATTTCAATACAACTTAGCATTAATTTGTACTGTTACTGCAAAGAAATAAATATTCGATTTTTATACGAATACCTAACTACCAATTACTAAGTGCCTCCTCTAATAGTTCTGTCAACTCTATACATTCTTTGCTCTCTCTCCTCTCTCTCGAGATTTCAAGATTTTTCTTGGATTCCCCATGGTTTAGTACAGGCGCTATCCCGCTAGAAGATTGGAAATAAGTTTCTGAAGAGGAGAAATCCTGACCCCGCGGCCATTTAATAATCAATTAATTAACTAACTAAGTAGGTACTTATTGTTAATTGTTATAATATCGTATTGAAGATTTTAAATCTTTTACATTTTATTTCAATACAACTTAGCATTAAGTTGTACTGTTACTGCAAAGTAAATAAATATTCGATTTTTATACGAATACCTAACTATTACTAAGTGCCTCCTATAATAGTTCTGTCAACTCTATACATTCTTCTCTCTCTCAAGATTTCAAGATTTTTCTTGGATTTCCTATGGTTTAGTACAGGCGCTATCCCGCCAAAAGATTGGAAACAAGTTTCTGAAGAGGGGAAATCCCGAAAGGAAAATCCGACTAAAAATCTAAATTGTCTGCACTGGTGATGTTTTACCTTCATGGGATGTTGCTGAGCTGTCTACCATGGTGCCATCCACTTGTTCATTGACTCCTATGGTCTTCTTACTCTTGATATGATCTACAAATCCTGCGATCAGACTGTCAATCATACGCGCCTGAAAATAAAATTGAAAAGATGAATGAATCACCCTTTTTATATTTCGTAGCTCTGAAACAACTGCTTCATTAGACTCGTGTGGTCTGTGTAGTAACATGCCTATCCCGTAGTACCTATGCCTCTCATCAGATGGGCGAGAAGAGACACAATACTCCCCACATAGGTGCTGGGTCAACACGAGAACACCAGAAAGTAACTCGTTGAAATGTTTGCAATCGAAAAACAAGTACAAATTTTTGTCGATAGTGGACATTGAATCCGGGACCTTCTGCATGAAAAAATACATCTATTCTATGGTTTTATCTTTTATTTTAGTAGAGTCATGCTGTTGTTGTAGCGGCTAATGCCCTAATGAAACTCCTGCACTGGACTTTACAGGTCTGTGTCATAGCATGTCCAATGGACATTGACATTGTCCATCCACTAGTGTGTCCCTCCTGTTTTCTGACCAATTATTTCCAGTACATTATTCAATTTGAAAAGGTCAAAGAGTGACATAATTTTGTTCAAGCTTCAACATAGACTCCCATGGATATTACACTTATTACCTGTCTATCCTGTATTTAAGACGCCTGTCACTGCCACACGCGAAGAAAAGTAATAAGTTAGAGAGCGAAAATGGAGACTACCTAGCCTAATTTCAAGCTTTCAATCGAAAAAAGAAAAATACACATAAAACTGTTGTTGTTTACTAATGCAAAGGAATTGAATATTAGATCTTTTTCCTATACTAATGAGAAGTAAGGTCTTATCGTCACGAAAGTGAAGAGAGAAGAAAGACAGGATAGAAGAAATCCAGCCGTTCCGAAAACGAACCTTATCCGATCAGGAAAATTCCGCCCCGGGCGGTAATCGAACCCGCGACCTAGCCCTTCCAGGACAGACGAGATACCCTCCAAGATAACTAGGCTGTCACATAGGTTGTTGTGGAAATACTTTCATGGGATACTTTTGATTAGATGGCAGATACCAGGGGGCAAGAACATAATGTACTTTTGAGTGTTTGTCCAATGTACGGAGGTAGGTACTTACAGCTCTTTGATTATCAATAAGGAAGATGCCGTTATAGTTGAATCCAACAAGCACTTTGTCCAATGTACAGACTTACAGGGGTATTAGGTAATGTACTTTTGAGTGTTTGTCCAATGTACGGAGGTAGGTACTTACAGCTCTTTGATTATCAATAAGGAAGATGCCGTTATAGTTGACTCCAACAAGAACTTTGTTCAATGTACAGACTTACAGGAATACGTATGCATGTATTGGACTCAGAAACGTGCAGACCATAAAATCAACCTCGATTAGTTCTGGGACCCCAAATTTCAAGGACCGACATGCCTTGATCTTATAAAATCATGTACCAAATTTAATCAAAATTGGACCAGGCAATCGCGAGTTATAGCGGAACAAACAAGAGAACTAGCGAGTTGTGAGAGTGAATCAAAAAACCCCTTTGTAACATTTTTCAACACGATTTTTTTCTCCACAATAATTATTATCTACCAATTAGGCCGTCGATATCCTGGATATTTATGACAGGTGCATGCTATATTTTGTTTTCTGACCAATTATTTCCAGTACATTATTCAATTTGAAAAGGTCAAAGAGTGACATAATTTTATTCAAGCTTCAAAATAGACTCCCTTGGATATTACATGGTGAGTAATGAGTGATGTCAGACCCCGCACAGGCATTTCTATTTGAGCTTGGAAGAACGCGCATCTGAAGGACAAAACGAGTGAATTTCATAATAAATTAGATTTGTTAGATTCTAATTAGAGCACTCATATGTTCTTAGGTTGTCTGGTTTGGGGACGTCAAACAGGGAGTAGACCAGCCTAGTCTGGCTGGGGAACTTTAATCAGGGAGTATACCAGCTCCAGCACTATTTTACCTGACATTTCTTGTCTTGGTGCTGTAGTGATCAATCCCAGCCAAGGTATGAAATTTTGTCCTTAGCATTGTTTTGACTTTACCATGTTAGTAAGTACTTTACTAGTGGTCTCATACATAAAAAGACCACATTGAGGTTTAGGTGTGACCCCTGGGCAAATAGCTCTAATAGATGGGTTAAGCTTATACATAGGTACAAGTGGTCTACGGTTGAAGCAAAAGGACTCTTTACAGCTCTAGATCAATGTATTTGAGCTGTTAAAATAAGCATTGTTATTATTATCATTATTAGCAGAAGTATGTTGAACTAGGCTAGCTGGGTTGTGCCCTTTCTAGACTAATAAAAGACCAATTAATATTTTTGTCTATTACACCCCCAAAACTTACCTATCCTCACAAATTCTCAAGTTGAATTTGGGTATCCAAATCAAACTAAGATGAGCAGGGGTTGATGGATTAGTGTTTCTCTGTAGTATCTGAACTACCTCAACTACCTACCTTCAAATAATAATTAATCAACAATTATTATTCTTAAAATTAATTAATTAAAGCTTTTTTACTTTCCTTTTTTATGAACTTTTCAGATTTCCCTGGATTTCCTGTATTTTGATTTTTTAGTTCACATTTTGCCCGCTGATAAACCTACAGCGCTGGCTACTGATAAGCAAGGAGGTTGAGGAGTAGTGGTCTGTAGTGCGCCGAAAAAGTGAAGCCCAATTTGCAATCAAGCGTGTCGAGGTTGAGGAGTAGTGGTCTGTAGTGCGCCGAAAAAGTGAAGCCCAATTTGCAATCAAGCGTGTCAGGCTGCATTTTGAAACGAACCTTTATTATAATTTGTATAGGTACCTATTTGTAATTTATTTATTACTAGCCGAAATCCTTAAGGCATGGCCGTTCATGTCACTCACCCATTTAGTGGTCTTGCTCGGCGTAGCTTAACAAAAACAAACCGGAAAATAGCCTATAACCTTCACGGGAGTGCAAGCAATAAGTTCACAAAGTTTCATAGCAATCGGATGAGTGGTTTGGCTAGGCATAAAGTTCGAACAAACACACAACACAACATATACCTATTCATTTTATTAGATTGCAAGTGTAAATGCATGAAAGATTACGGATAAAGGTCCACTAGCTCTTCAGAAAATAAGTCCGCTCAACATATATTTATAAATACATTTAAACAAAAATAAATTTATTGAACACATTGAGGTAAAGTATTTACAATTTTTTAAAGAACTGTTCCATTTAACGTGCTATCGCCGCTCGCTAAAAAGCACACAGAGTAATTTCAATCATTGCATCGTCCCGAAATCGAAGAGAGAAGAAGGACAGAATAGGAGAAGGCCATCCGTTCCAAGAACGAATTTCATCTGTTTAGGATACAGTTTTCTACGTGCGGGAATCGAATTCGCGATCTGTTACAGTTAGTCTGTCTCCACTCCAGACACCAAAGTTGCTACACCACAGATATTCCTGCCTCGTCTCACTTTGAAGTAACCCTGAGGAAAAATGACAACAGGAAACCCATTAGAAACATTACAGAACTGTTGTCGTGGTTATAACCCGGTACATAGATAGGCAAAGTTGGTGAACTAATTAACCTTGCTTTTAAGTTACCACTCCGATGCCAAACTGTAGAAACAATATCCTGTCTTAACCCAACCCGATACATAACCACACCCTGTAGTATGGTACCAAGCACGCACTTTTCATTTTGTAGGTACCGTAACCTGGGGCTACTTTGCTCCAAATTTTGGACTTTCCTACGGAAATCTTTTAATAACTTTGGTATAAATCATCGTAGACTCTTGATTTTTTTTTAAATGACAGAAAAAAAAAAAAAAAAAAAAAAATTCCTACCGTCCCTGATTTTTGACCGGTGTGACAACCCCTCTCAGTCGCCAGTCAAAGTGAGCAGGGAGCCGATTGTGCTCGTCTATGGTATCGGAGTTTGCTTCCTCGAATGAAGCGTCTTCCTGGAGCTGTGCAGTGAGAAGGTGAGGAGGCGCGTTGAATTTGAGGCCCGCGTATGATCCAAGCTCTTCCTCTGTGGAAAGAGATAATGATTTAAATTAAGCAACCTCCGTGGGCGAGTGGGTATCACACTAGGCTTGCACGCAGGAGGTCCGGGACCCGGGTTCGATTGCCGGCGGGGCCGAGGAAGTTTGAAATTATAATAATAGTAGCCTACTGCTGGAGTAAAAGTAAAGGAACTTTTCAGTCCTATGCGAGCAGTATAAACACTATTAGGTATTATTACCTGAGTGATCGGCAAATTTGGTGATTCCATACTTGGCAGTGCCCCGATCCCCCTTGTCCAAAATGTCAACCTGGTCCAAATTGGACTTGAAATGGTTCAGCCGATTAAACAGCTCAACCCGTCCCGAGTAGACCTTGTTGAAATCGCGCATGAATGATACAAACTTAAGCTCGTCCGATAAACTCCCTGCATTGGTCTGCAAAAGAGAAATGTAGCTTTTGGTCAATGAAATTAACTTTATCAATTATCAGTATTATCACCATAATTATGTATTATATTGTACGTATATAATGTCAGTCATTCACGCTCAGACCGCCTGACAGACACACCGCGGTCTGTTAAACAATCGAACCGTGTTTGGCGGAAAAAGCTTCAGACCTGTCAGACCGTCGGAGACTTTAATGTACATTAACATTACATTTTTCGGTGGTGGGGATAAAAAATGAGGAGTGGGGATAAGACAAAGTATGAAAAGTCCCTCCCAGTCCACAGTCTAAACAAGGTCATATGAATTTGGTACAAAATAGGTAACTAGTGTTGTTGTTTACTAATGCAAAGGAATTGATTATTATGTCATTTTCCTAAGATGTAACCTACAGAAAAAATAGAAAGTAATATTGGGGCGAATAAGGAGGATAAGGTTCGTTCTCGGAACGGCTGACTTTCTTCTGTCCTCCTTCAACGTTACTGGGGGGGAACTACATTATTCACTAGCCTTGCTCCATGTTTTGCGCTTCGAAATAATTACACTCATGGCTCAAACCAGTGAACTTTAGACTAGCAGTCACTCTACTTACCATGGCTCTCCTGTCCATATCCTACGAGTAATACTCCATGATTTACACCCATGGGATGACAGAGTGTAGCGTCCATGTCAATGACACCTTCCCGATAGAACTAGAAACGGAAGACATTTCGAGGTTATTTTTGGTACCTAATCTTGAGAGTAAAAAAAAGACGAGTTTTTTTTATGGCCATTGGACCAATCATACAGCCAGAGTGGTTGTGTTTCTTACTTTCCTTATCCTATAGGAAGGAACGTAATGTAATCGGGTCAAATTTTCGATGGTCAGTTTTTAGTGTCGAAACAGAGCCTAAATACAAAGTTTCAGCCATTGGTCCGTGTGTCTGTCTGTCAAAAAATAAAAAAATAAAAAAAAAAAAAAATAATAATAAAAATAAATAACAATCATAAAACTAAAACGATCTACAAGTACGAAGACAGCTCAGAAGCAAATTGTACGAGAGTTAAACCGACATCTTGCTTGACTGACGGACTTTGGTTCTTCCCCTTCTCTATTTTAAATGGAACCCTAAAGAGTTCCTACCAACACCTACCTCTTCTCCCCATGTAGAGTCCCAACTGTTCTTAATAATCCAATAGGGAACAATTTCGCCATCTGGAAATTAAAAAAATATATAATATATATAAATATATATATGAAAAGAATAGAATAGAATATACCTTGTTTTTACTGCTAGAATGAGACTGAAAAGTCCCTTTACTCCCACAGTCTAAACAAGGTCATATGAATTTGGTACAAAATAGGTGTAACCTACAGAAAAAATATTGGGGCGAAATGTTGTTTTGTTTCAGATATATTCAAATGGCTCAAGAACTATTTTCACCTGTGTTTCAAAACAGTGATCACATGATTAGCTCTCTGCGTGACATTACATACACGGCTGATACAGCTTTAGTATCAGTACGCATGCTTTTTGATGCCCTCAATATGGTTGCTAACAATTTGTATAGAATTCGAGACTTTCTTCAGAAGTACGTAGTCAGCTTTGCAACCCTGGGTACAAGTCATTGGATATTTCATCTTATACACAGTCTGCTAGGTATAGTTTTCTCTCTCCTCTCCTTTTTATTTCCTCTGCATGTACATTTAAAAATGCCTAGGTAATTTTCATTCAATGTAAAAATAAAATATCTCAAATTTTAATTTGGGGAAAAATATAAAGAAAAAGGAAAAGTGTATCTTATTGGTAGAAAAAATAGGATTCAAGTTTTTGGCATTGAATTTAATTAAAGTTGTTTCTTGTTTTCTCAACAGGTTTCTTTGGTTTGGTGAAGAAAACCCAGGCTAATATGGACAATGTGTGGAATCAAGTCCAAAGTGGTGAGAATAGAAATCCATCTGTCATTGCGAATCTCATGGCTCTATCTGCTCTTATCACAGCATTCAGTTATATTTTACCACGACTCATTGACCTTATCAAAAGGGTTGTACAGAAAGATGACTCTAATGATGAGAAGAAAGCTGATGGAGGTATGTATTCACTGTGAAGTCATCTGGCTTTTTATTTTCAAAGACAGATGGTGAGGAAAACAGGTCTTTTTTGTTTGTTTGGACTTTTAATCTTTTGAGTTACCTAGTTACCTACTGTTTAGGTATTGCAATCAAATAGAGAGTATTTTATGTTTCATTGTCCTTAACCTTCAGTTGATAAATTTCTTGGAATCTAGTTGCTTCTAAAGTTTTTATTAATAATGCAATTTCATTTTTCTTTCACAGATTGGAACCCTCAAGTAGACAAATTTACACCTGTGCAAGCCAAATATAACTTTGTTGCATCTAATTCATCAGAGCTGAGCCTCACTCCAGGACAACAGCTACGCATGAAGACATTGAACTTGCAGGGGAATCAACTTCCTTTATGGGTGCAGGTCGCTGATAGTAACTTTAACAAAGGCTTTGTACCATTGAGTTATTTGACACCATTAGATAAATAATAGTATATGGACAAAGGGGGATATATTTTGTTTAGGTAAATAATATTTTACGTTTTGTTACATGGGGAACACACTATTGTCTATTAAAAATGTATACGCAAATTTCGGGATTCTTTAAAACCTACAAAAATGAGGGACATCTGTTTTTGAGTTTTCTACAAATTTAATGTGTCCGTTTTTGACGAATTTTGAATAACTCATAATTAGGGAGATGGTTAAGATGGTTTTTCAAAGGTGATTTTTTGTTCTTTTGTGGTGAAATACCAGAAACAGTACCTACAAGAAGAGCATCAGTATCACATCCTAGTTTATAATTCCGATTCTGAAAGCATTTAACTACCACACCCATTTGTTTTCCAAGTTTGTAAATTTTATGTATTTCCATGGCCCTTCAAACTTGCAGCCTTACGAGGTAATGACCAAGTTTATAAAATCGTTCTGTTTATTATTATGAATTTGTTGACCTAAGTCCTCGTTCCTTCCCATATTTTAATATTAAACACGGGGTTCAGTGATGCGCGGTATAAGGGATCACCTAGGTTGGAGTTAGGTCTTTGAAAGACTTTAATGCCTGGGGCCACACTTTGACCTGCGGTAATGTTAAATCGTTTGCATGAAGCCAAACATTCATTGGCTAATCTTAATCCATTCCAAAGCTTTTAAAATCAACCAGTGAGATTACTTAACGCAACGGTTTTACCTTTTAAATATAAACTGTGGCCCCTTTTAATAAATCATTTCGACCATGGAATGAGAAAGGGGCGTAAGTAACAAAAAACGGATTTCGGTTTTATTCCATAAAACAACTTGTTCAAGTGGTTTCTTCGGTGTCACAAACAGGCGTAACTGAAATCCATCCCATTGTAGAGATATCGATATTTTACTCTGAGTCGCAAGTGATATTTTCTAATTTTTCTTTTGTACATGAAGAAAAGAGAAAAAAGGACAAAATACCAGTGAAAGACCTTTGTCCAAATCAGATAAAGTACGAAAGAAGTCAATATTGTATAGAAAAAATAAAAAACGTCGAAGAAGAAAGAAATTGATTTTTTTTTCTTTTCGCTCTCCTGAAAAATTTGAAAAATCATTTACGCCTCTTTCTCATTCCATGATCGAATTGAGTAGCGACCAGGGGAGGCATTACCAGTGTAAAAATATTATTGAAATATGGACATTTACCGCAAAAGAAGGCAATTGGTAATAGTACTGTGTGAAAAAGCTCTGCTTTATTACAAATGATTCATGATAAATGAAGTCAACTTACCTAAACCTCCCACATCCATCAAGTATTGAAACGCATCATGCATAAAGCCACCCATACATCCAGCGTTCTTTTCATCACAATCTACCAGCTCTGCAATGGAAGAAACCAAGACAAACAAATCATATAGTAATTTATAATCTGTGCATTTTTACCACGATTTGATTTGGTATGCTAGCCTAGTACGCTTGGAGGGCAGTGCGATTCCCACCTAAAAAGGTTACCCTGAGCAGACAAGGTTCGTTCTCGGAACGGCTGGCTTTCTCCTATCCTGTACTTCTCTCTTCGATTTAGGGACGATAAGACCTTAGTAGTCACAGTTTCCTCTATCAAACCTCTTGGG
This sequence comes from Diaphorina citri, assembly GCF_000475195.1. NCBI lineage: Eukaryota > Metazoa > Arthropoda > Insecta > Hemiptera > Psyllidae > Diaphorina > Diaphorina citri. Next base: position 9,226 of record NW_007378587.1, on the reverse strand, counting down.
GGAAAAAAATGAATATGTTGTTGTTGTTGTTGTCACATCCATCATGTATTGAAACGCATCATGCATAAATCCACCCATACATCCAGCGTTCTTTTCATCACAATCTACCAGCTCTGCAATGTAAGAAACCAAGACAAACAAATCATATAGTAATTTATAATCTGTGAGACCCGGGTTCGATTCTCGGCGGGGTCAAGAAATTTGTATCATGCAAATGATTGATTCCGTGACTGGCTGTTGCGGGGCCCACTCAGCCTCGTGAGGAAAATGAGTAGCTATGACATATAAATGCGCATAGAGACCGGTGCCAGCATGGTAGGTAAACATTGGATTTTAGGATTATTGAGATATTGGGAAAATCCTACAATGTTGCAGTGAGCAACAAAGTTGTGATATAACACAAAGAAACTGCATTTACATTTACATATAGTAATTTATAATCTGTGCATTTTTACCACGATTTGATTTGGTATGCTAGCCTAGTACACTTGGAGGGCAGTGCGATTCCCACCTAAAAAGGTTACCCTGAGCAGACAAGGTTCGTTCTCGGAACGACTGGCTTTCTCCTATCCTGTACTTCTCTCTTCGATTTAGGGACGATAAGACCTTAGTAGTCACAGTTTCCTCTATCAAACCTCTTGGGGGGAAAAAATGAATAGGGGGCTCTCAAGATTTAGATAAGACTACTTCAGAATTAGGAGATGTACGTACTTCAGATTTTCTTGATACTGTCATATTAATCATATTGCGTAATATGTACTCGATTTAATTAGGTTATATTTGGATATCTTAGTCTACTTGACCCCTAAAACTAATGCAACGCAACGTATACCCTCAAAAACCACGAATAAACTACCATTTGGGAGAATTTAAGAATCTAGTGATTTCTTTTCCTTCAATCTAGTGATTTTTAAAAAATTGGAGTAGAGACCCCGTTTTCTACTGGGAGTTTAGGGCCAAATCATGAATTTTTTTTCAAAAAAGCATTTTTAAAAAAAAGCATTTTGGCTCAAATGTAAAATGGGTCAAAAAAAGCATTTAAAATGTAAAATGCTTTTTCAAAACCAATTTGAAATTTAAAATGTAAATGTACATTTTACATTTTCCATTTTGCATTTTGCGGTTCGCACATCTCTGCTATCAGGTAGACCAGACAGGTACGGCTGAAAAGGTCCGTCTGTCAGGCCTACCTGATAGGTACCTGATGAGCACATACACTATCAGGTAGACCTGATAGTGAGTGGCTGGCCTTAGGAAAAGCTGGGTAAACGGACTGCTCAGCTTCATTCAAGGTCTAAACTAGTAGTCTTTCATGTAATCATGTCCGAACACCCCATGAGTGAGATCTATTTTCACGAATGGTAATGTGTGTTCACTAAATGCAAAATACGCCTCCAGCGTTCACCTCGCTTAGAGGTTACCTTCCACTCAAGAGTGAGGGTGGATATCACCAATATTTTTTCAGTCCTTAGAAGGCCTGTTCATCTGACAGCCTGTTCAGTTCCATTTGATTTGTATAGGCTTAATAGGGCTGTTAAGGTAACAGGCTGTTAGGGGCTAAAAAGGTTGGTGAAATTCGCCATAAGTCTATTATTACACTAAATGCAAAATACGCCTCCAGCGTTCACCTCGCTTAGAGGTTACCTTCCACTCAAGAGTGAGGGTGGATTTCACCAATATTTTTTTCAGTTCTTAGAAGGCCTGTTCATCTGACAGTCTGTTCAGTTCCATTTGATTTGTATAGTCTTAATAGGGCTGTTAAGGTAACAGGCTGTTAGGGGCTAAAAAGGTTGGTGAAATTCGCCATAAGTCTATTATTATAATAAAAATCGAGTGTCTAATATGACATTTACCTTGTTCATCAAAGGTGGCTAGGGTTAGCTTGCTGAGTTTGTTGGATAATCTGGGTGCTGATATAATGGGAGGAGCATGATGTAACTGAGAGGAACCATCTGCAATTGGAAATGACATACAAGGGATTAAAGAGGGTATTCTAATCTAAATATGTATTGAATTAAGGGGGTTGACCCAAAAACGACTTATACTTAGGACATTAGAATTATACAATAGGTAGGTTATGGGTCGTTTTTGCATCAAAAGCTTCAATTACTTATCTGTGATAAAGCGGAGAGCCTCTTCAGAAATTTTGTGGATATCACACCACAAGATCTAACACCATGAGCTTAGTTTGGACCTTGTTTGTGGCCCCGCGGCCAATTAATAATCAATTAATTAACTAACTAAGTAGGTACTTATTGTTAATTGTTATAATATTGTATCGAAGATTTTAAATCTTTTACATTTTATTTCAATACAACTTAGCACTAAGTTGTACTGTTACTGTAAAGTAAATAAATATATTCGATTTTTATACGAATACCTAACTACCAATTACTAAGTGCCTCCTCTAATAGTTCTGTCAACTCTATACATTCTTCTCTCTCTCTCTCTCTCCTCTCTTTCTCTCTCTCTCCTCTCTTTCTCTCTCTCAAGATTTCAAGATCTTTCTTGGATTTCCCATGGTTTAGTACAGGCGCTATCCCGCCAAAAGATTGGAAACAAGTTTCCGAAGAGGGGAAATCCCGACAAGAAAATCCGACTAAAAATCCAAATTGTCTGCACTGGTGATGTTTTACCTTCATGGGATGTTGCTGAGCTGTCTACCATGGTGCCGTCCACTTGTTCATTGACTCCTATGGTCTTCTTACTCTTGATATGATCCACAAATCCTGCGATCAGACTGTCAATCATCCGCGCCTGAAAATAACGTTCAATAGTGATGTTCAATATGAAATCTCTCTAGAATTAATTGACATTTTTGGTTTGCCAACACTCACACTTAACTTATACTTTTTATAGGACTTAAAGTTGGCACGTACCTTACTGTTTGGTATTGGACGTTTCGGGTCCGAACTTCAGACCCGTCTTCAGCAAATTGTCAATGTGTCATCATTCGCGAACTTGTCAATTAGAACATACACATTGACAAATTGCTGAAGACGGGTCTGGAGTTCAGACCCGAAACGTCCAATACCAAACAGTAAGGTACGTGCCAACTTTAAGTCCTATAAAAAGTATAAGTTATGAAATCTCTCTCTCTAGCTTGAGAGGTTTGATAGGGGGAACTGCAACTTCTAAGGTCTTATCGTCCCGAAATCGAAGAGCGAAGGATAGCATAGGAGAAAGCCAGCCGTTCCGAGAAAAAAACTTATGTGTTTAGGATAAAATCAGTATGTAATATAAATGATCATAGCGACCGGTGCGTTGCTAGCATGGTAGGTAAACATTGGGCGCTGGATTATTGAGATATTTGGAAAATCCTATCATGCTGCAGTGAGCACCGAAGTTGTGAATATAATAACACAAAGATACGGCATTTATTTTTTTAAAATTTCGGAATGATTCCCGAAAGGAAAAGACACCTATTCTATGATATTACTAGGGTCGTCGTTTGGCTCACCTGTTTGGAAAACACCTGAAGTATTTTGGACACCCGGGTTCCATTCTCGAGGACCAGGAACTGAAGGAATATGCAGGACATGCAGTCTGGATTCTCTTGCATTGCTGCAGCCGGAGTGCCCAGATCCCAGGAGAACTCCTCGTAACGCAGACTGAGCAGGAGTGACTGGAAACACAATGGGTTAACAAAAGCAAGAATAAAAAACAATGGGTTAAGAAGTGTAAGAACCGCATCATGTAAAGTATTTTTTTTTTGACGATTGACAGAGGGAACTGGTAACTGATAAGGTCTTATCGTCACGAAAGTGAAGAGAGAAGAAAGACAGGATAGAAGAAATCCAGCCGTTCCGAAAACGAACCTTATCCGATCAGAAAAAATCCGCCCCGGGCGGTAATCGAACCCGCGACCTAGCGCTTCCAGGACAGACGCGATACCCTCCAAGATAACTAGGCTGTCACATAGGTTGTTGTGGAAATACTTTCATGGGGTACTTTTGATTAGATGGCAGATACCAGGGGGCAAGAACATAATGTACTTTTGAGTGTTTGTCCCATGTACGGAGGTAGGTACTTACAGCTCTTTGATTATCAATAAGGAAGATGCCATTATAGTTGACTCCAACAAGCACTTTGTCCAATGTACAGACTTACAGAGGTATTAGATACTTACAGCTCTTTGATTATCAATAAGGAAGATGCCATTATAGTTGATTGTCCCATGTACGGAGGTAGGTACTTACAGCTCTTTGATTATCAATAAGGAAGATGCCATTATAGTTGACTCCAACACGAACTTTGTCTAATGTACAGTCTAACAGAGGTATTAGATACTTACAGCTCTTTGATTATCAATAAGGAAGATGCCGTTATAGTTGACTCCAACAAGCACTGGTTTGTCCTGGTGAGTAATGAGTGATGTCAGACCCCGCACAGGCATTTCTATTTGAGCTTGGAAGAACGCGCATCTGAAGGACAAAACGAGTGAATCTCATAATAAATTAGATTATTTTGTTAGATTCTAATTAGAGCACTCATATGTTCTTAGGTTGTCTGGCTGGGGGACGTCAAACAGAGAGTACACCAGCCTAGTCTGGCTGGGGGACTTTAAACAGGGAGTATACCAGCCTGAATTCCCCTTGCTAAAGAATTAGCAAAGGTTGAGGGCGAAGGGCATCCGCTGGTAAAATTTGTAGCCAAAACCAAATGTCAGCCCAAAGCAATCACCCTAGTTAGGACTGATTGAGAGGCTGACGAAAAACACCGACCCCGTCTAAACACGGAAAAAGGCGAGGAAGATTTGAATAGAATATACCTTGTTTATCCTGCTCGAATGAGACTAAAAAGTCCCTTTACCCCAGCAGTCTAAACAAGGTCTCGTATATTTTATGGGTTTAACATGGTACAATACATAGTGTTTACAACAGACCTTGCTTGATTATAAAAAAAAAACAAAAAGAAGAAAAAAAGAAGAAGATTATTCCCTTTAAACTTACCCATAGTATGGCAGAGACCAGCAGAACTCAAGATACTTCTTGGTTAACTTCCGCTCTGTAGAATTGAGAGGAACTTTCTGGTAGTGTTCCAGAAGACATACTTCTGGCGAGGTTTTCTTGCTCGAAAATTTCGGGAACCATGACTGAATCATACCTGGATAGAAATGAACAAATGGGTTTTCCACTATTTTTAACACAACACAATACAGAAAGTATAACATAAATGTCGTTTCTACTTTGGTGCTCACTGCAGCAAAGTAGGGATTTTCCAAATATCTCAATAATCCAGCGTTTAATGTTTACCTACTTACCATGCTGGCACCGGTCGCTATGTGCATTATATTACCGCATAGCTACTCATTTTCGCTCACGAGGCTGAGTGGTGCCCCCACAACAGCCAGTTCACGGAATCAATCATTTTGCATGATACGAATTTGCAGACTCCGCCGGGAATCGAACCCGAATCTTTCGGTGTGCAAGGCGAGGGCAGTGGACCACTACCACCACCCCGACGGCAGGCAAATAAAAGAATAACGTACCTCGTCGCATATGAATGGGCAGAAACATCTGGTCGCTGATTGGTCGCGGAAAAAAGTTGCTCGAATGGCAGGGATGGATTGTGTACGAGCCGAGCTCTATCCGGGCCTGGATTCCACCCAGCATGGTATAGTGAGAGGCATTCCACATGGGTAGCGGCCTTCGAGAATGTTGTGCCCGGGCCTCCGCGTACAGGAGGTCTAGAATGCGGTGATCCTTGCAAAATATTCCAATATGGTCTAAGGTTTTTTCAGCTTTGTGCTCGAAGTTCGGGGGTGGTAGCACTTAGTATGCTCTCGTGAGGAACAACCAGAGTACAGCGCTACTTTAATCGGAGTAGCGTCAAATGTGGTCTTAAGTTTTTTTTTCAGGCGGACCAAGTGGTTATTCAGCGCAGCAAAAAGAGTCATTGAAATACGCGAAAAATTGGATTGCAAAGGTAGGGCACTTAGTAATATGCTTTGATATATACAAAACAGGGCTAAGGTCTGTATATGATCATTAAAGTGAAGAGAGATGGATGAGACAGGGATAGGGAGAAAGCCAGCCGTTCCCGGAGAGACGACACCGTCATCTGTTTTAGAGATAAAATCCGCCTCGGGGCCGAGAATCGGAAACCCCGCGACCTAGCGCTTACCAAAGGCAGGCGCGCGCTATCCTCCAAGCCTAACTAGGCCTGCCAGTGGTACCTTTTACTTACTTGATAAAACCATTTTCATCTTTGGAGCTTGAAGCAAAGGTGGTTCCTCTGGAAGGAGAGGTGGGTTGATCTCTCTGGTTTGCCTAGCTAACGAAGGCATGAGCGTATCTAGCCCCAGTGCCACTTGGTCCAGCGTGGAGTAAGATTTCCAGAGCTTTCTGGAACGGAGGGCTCAGTTTGAACTTCTGTAAACAGGAACGGGCGAAAAAGAATACTTTGAAACATCTTACCATGTATATTAGGAGCCAGTGCCAATGGAGTTGGTTGAATCAGGTTTTCAAAGGGTTCACTAAGGTTAAGCGGCATCGCTAGGTAAAATAGACGACAAAAAAAAAAAAAAAAAAATAAAATAAAAATAAAAAAAAAAAAAATCAAAATACAGTCGAACCTGTCTAAGTGGCGAATCCAAGGCGGACCAAACAATTTTTTTTCGCCACTTTATCCAGGTTTCCCAGTTAAAAAAAGTGTCCTACTTAGAAAAGGTGCCATTTAAGGGGCCACGATTTTTTTCCTAGGTTATCCAGGTTTCCCACTTAGACAGGTTCGACTGTAGTTGTTATTTTTTTTTTAAATTGAAAACTTTTTTTTATAGCTAAAAAGCGGCGTACGGCTTCGGGTTCGATTCCCACCTGAGGCGGGATTTTATCCTTAAAACAGGACAAAGTCGTTTCGCGGGAACGGGCTAACTTTTCTTCATATCCTTGGTCTTCCTTCTCTCTTTGTTTCGAAGAGGATAAGACCTTAGGCAGTTTTCAGTTCCCTTTAGTCAAATCTCTTTGAAAAAAATCGGCACATTCTCTCCTGTGATGGTTTGAATTTCCATGATTTGGTTTTGATGGTTTTTTACCTTAGATACTAACTACACTTGATTCCTCCGGAATAAGAAATCAGGGCTCCCTCATCAATGGTACTTTACACCGGACTATTGGAAAAAAATCTGTAAAATTCGTTTGAATGAACCAAAAAGGTGCTCTTACCCAACAGGCCAGACTTAATCCAGACCGGCAAACACATTCCGTAGCCTGGGTGGGCAGTGTTTGCCCCATTCTTCTGCAGACAGCATGGACTTGCATGGGGATCTCGGCATCGTTGTATTGGGAGCGGTGCTTCCAATGTTGATTGTACTACAGTGTCATCAAGAAGTAAGGAGCCACAGAAGGAAACCGTAAGGGATCGGATTCTTAATTAATAATAAAATTACATGTAAAAATATTAAAATCCCACTATTGAGTTTTTGGTTTCTCAGTGATTGTAGGATTTGGTGTGGGAAAGAATACCCCAGTCGCACAAAGAAAACCTCCAACATGGATAAGGAATTCCTTCTTTGTACATTATTATTATGTTTAATTAATGTTAGATATTCATGATTATTTTTAGAGACCAACATTTCAAAGTAAATGC
>NW_007378587.1:0-326 GCF_000475195.1 Diaphorina citri | reverse complement strand
AACGGTTTTACCTTTTAAATATAAACTGTGGCCCCTTTTAATAAATCATTTCGACCATGGAATGAGAAAGGGGCGTAAGTAACAAAAAACGGATTTCCGTTTTATTCCATAAAACAACTTGTTCAAGTGGTTTCTTCGGTATCACAAACAGGCGTAACTGAAATCCATCCCATTGTAGAGATATCGATATATTACTCTCAGTCGCAAGTGATATTTTCTATTTTTTCTTTTGTACATGAAGAAAAGAGAAAAAGGACAAAATACCAGTGAAAGACCTTTGTCCAAATCAGATAAAGTACGAAAGAAGTCAATATATAGAAAAAATA
>NW_007378586.1:72982-99159 GCF_000475195.1 Diaphorina citri | reverse complement strand
AACATTTGACTTGTATGGAAGAGGGGGCGGTACATATTTGTCAATCGTCTTGCTGACTACAGGACCCGGATTCAACATGGGGAAATTCTCGTTCAATTCACTCAATACATTGAATGAATTACTTGTCGGCACAGCATATCTTGAAGAATCTTTAGCTTGCTTTGAACTTGGTATAATCTTGGCCGCTTCTTGGAAACATAAGTTCCTGGTGCTCATCAAAGCTTTAATATCTTTTTGCCTTTGTAGTTCTGGACAACTCTTGCTTTTCGGATTATGTAATCCGTCACAGTTCAAACATTTGATGACGCTAGGTTGACAGATATGATCTTCTTTCTCGACTTGATAGCACATCTTGCATACCTCAAACTTGGCTCTACACTTTTTAGTAATATGACCAAACTTCATGCATTTGAAGCACTGGAGCGTGGCCTGGATGAAGGGTTCACAGGTAATTTTAGAATACCATAGGAATACATTGGCTGGGATATCCTGTCCGGCGAAGTTGAGTTTCATCGTCTTGGATGGAACATATATGACTTTCCCTTCTTGATCCACGGTTCTGCGATTAAGCCTCGACACAGACATCAACTTGAATTGACGAGTTTCCAATGATTGAAGGATGTCATCTTCTGAAATATCAGTATCAATATCACGGATGATAGCAGAACGGGAGACGTAATTCTGAGGAATGAAAACATTGTACTTTTGAGAAAGCGTTTCATGATTGACCAAATTATTAGCGCGCTTCGCGTTGGTACACGCGACCAGTACTTTGTCTCTTGATAACTTTTCCTTGAACAATATCTCAGATGAGTTCATAGTAGCTAATGAAAGCTCCTGACCAAGTTTATGATAACTCAGAGCGGAAGCCTTATTCGCTTGGATCAGCACTTTGTAAGTGTTACAAGAAATCTCTTCATCATAAAGTACTTTCGGTCTGACCGTATTATTGGTCAAATCCGTCATACCGTTAGCAGCAGCATTGGTAGCATCAATGCTCCCAACAACACCAGTCCCCTGACTCCCCGGATCCTCGGGGTCAGGAGGCTTCCCTCCGTCCATCATCGTATCGTCCATCATACTGTTATCATGGGGAAAATTTTCCGACCATGACAAACACCAAAATTAATCGAGTAGAAAATGCGAAAGTTCAATGTAGAAAAGGCGAAAGATATAATGAGTTGACCCCAATCAAATAATTTCCCGACCGAGAGCTGAGAATAAACTGGGATTGAAAAAAGTGACTGGCTAGTATGGAAAATTTTCCGAGAAAACGAGGTAAAGTTCCTTAAAAAACCAGAACCACTGGATGAAAGATCAAACTGATAAGATCTTTGGAAAGACCGTGAAAAAATAACACTATACACAAAAAATCTCAAAAAAATTCGAGCAGTATCACTGTGAAAAACTTGGTTTTAAGGGGAGCACAAACACAAACTTTTCACTGTTCAGAAGATTTTCAAGACTGTTGACACTCACCCAGTTCTTGCATATCCTCGTAGTCACCCTCTCCGTTGTCAGCCATCTGCGCCATCTTGGTGTTGGTGACATCTTTATGAGATGCCAGATAGAGTACCACTTCTCTCTTCTCATTCTTGATAGGTACAATGTCCAGGAGACACCAGAATGGAGTACCTGAAACACAATAGACCAGAGTATATGAGATGCCAGATAGAGTACCTGCACTTCTCTCTTCTCATTCTTGATAGGTACAATGTCCAGGAGACACCAGAATGGAGTACCTGAAACACAATAGACCAGAGTATATGAGATGCCAGATAGAGTACCTGCACTTCTCTCTTCTCATTCTTGATAGGTACAATGTCCAGGAGACACCAGAATGGAGTACCTGAAACACAATAGACCAGAGTATATGAGATGCCAGATAGAGTACCTGCACTTCTCTCTTCTCATTCTTGATAGGTACAATGTCCAGGAGACACCAGAATGGAGTACCTGAAACACAATAGACCAGAGTATATGAGATGCCAGATAGAGTACCTGCACTTCTCTCTTCTCATTCTTGATAGGTACAATGTCCAGGAGACACCAGAATGGAGTACCTGAAACACAATAGACCAGAGTATATGAGATGCCAGATAGAGTACCTGCACTTCTCTCTTCTCATTCTTGATAGGTACAATGTCCAGGAGACACCAGAATGGAGTACCTGAAACACAATAGACCAGAGTATATGAGATGCCAGATAGAGTACCTGCACTTCTCTCTTCTCATTCTTGATAGGTACAATGTCCAGGAGACACCAGAATGGAGTACCTGAAACACAATAGACCAGAGTATATGAGATGCCAGATAGAGTACCTGCACTTCTCTCTTCTCATTCTTGATAGGTACAATGTCCAGGAGACACCAGAATGGAGTACCTGAAACACAATAGACCAGAGTATATGAGATGCCAGATAGAGTACCTGCACTTCTCTCTTCTCATTCTTGATAGGTACAATGTCCAGGAGACACCAGAATGGAGTACCTGAAACACAATAGACCAGAGTATATGAGATGCCAGATAGAGTACCTGCACTTCTCTCTTCTCATTCTTGATAGGTACAATGTCCAGGAGACACCAGAATGGAGTACCTGAAACACAATAGACCAGAGTATATGAGATGCCAGATAGAGTACCTGCACTTCTCTCTTCTCATTCTTGATAGGTACAATGTCCAGGAGACACCAGAATGGAGTACCTGAAACACAATAGACCAGAGTATATGAGATGCCAGATAGAGTACCTGCACTTCTCTCTTCTCATTCTTGATAGGTACAATGTCCAGGAGACACCAGAATGGAGTACCTGAAACACAATAGACCAGAGTATATGAGATGCCAGATAGAGTACCTGCACTTCTCTCTTCTCATTCTTGATAGGTACAATGTCCAGGAGACACCAGAATGGAGTACCTGAAACACAATAGACCAGAGTATATGAGATGCCAGATAGAGTACCTGCACTTCTCTCTTCTCATTCTTGATAGGTACAATGTCCAGGAGACACCAGAATGGAGTACCTGAAACACAATAGACCAGAGTATATGAGATGCCAGATAGAGTACCTGCACTTCTCTCTTCTCATTCTTGATAGGTACAATGTCCAGGAGACACCAGAATGGAGTACCTGAAACACAATAGACCAGAGTATATGAGATGCCAGATAGAGTACCTGCACTTCTCTCTTCTCATTCTTGATAGGTACAATGTCCAGGAGACACCAGAATGGAGTACCTGAAACACAATAGACCAGAGTATATGAGATGCCAGATAGAGTACCTGCACTTCTCTCTTCTCATTCTTGATAGGTACAATGTCCAGGAGACACCAGAATGGAGTACCTGAAACACAATAGACCAGAGTATATGAGATGCCAGATAGAGTACCTGCACTTCTCTCTTCTCATTCTTGATAGGTACAATGTCCAGGAGACACCAGAATGGAGTACCTGAAACACAATAGACCAGAGTATATGAGATGCCAGATAGAGTACCTGCACTTCTCTCTTCTCATTCTTGATAGGTACAATGTCCAGGAGACACCAGAATGGAGTACCTGAAACACAATAGACCAGAGTATATGAGATGCCAGATAGAGTACCTGCACTTCTCTCTTCTCATTCTTGATAGGTACAATGTCCAGGAGACACCAGAATGGAGTACCTGAAACACAATAGACCAGAGTATATGAGATGCCAGATAGAGTACCTGCACTTCTCTCTTCTCATTCTTGATAGGTACAATGTCCAGGAGACACCAGAATGGAGTACCTGAAACACAATAGACCAGAGTATATGAGATGCCAGATAGAGTACCTGCACTTCTCTCTTCTCATTCTTGATAGGTACAATGTCCAGGAGACACCAGAATGGAGTACCTGAAACACAATAGACCAGAGTATATGAGATGCCAGATAGAGTACCTGCACTTCTCTCTTCTCATTCTTGATAGGTACAATGTCCAGGAGACACCAGAATGGAGTACCTGAAACACAATAGACCAGAGTATATGAGATGCCAGATAGAGTACCTGCACTTCTCTCTTCTCATTCTTGATAGGTACAATGTCCAGGAGACACCAGAATGGAGTACCTGAAACACAATAGACCAGAGTATATGAGATGCCAGATAGAGTACCTGCACTTCTCTCTTCTCATTCTTGATAGGTACAATGTCCAGGAGACACCAGAATGGAGTACCTGAAACACAATAGACCAGAGTATATGAGATGCCAGATAGAGTACCTGCACTTCTCTCTTCTCATTCTTGATAGGTACAATGTCCAGGAGACACCAGAATGGAGTACCTGAAACACAATAGACCAGAGTATATGAGATGCCAGATAGAGTACCTGCACTTCTCTCTTCTCATTCTTGATAGGTACAATGTCCAGGAGACACCAGAATGGAGTACCTGAAACACAATAGACCAGAGTATATGAGATGCCAGATAGAGTACCTGCACTTCTCTCTTCTCATTCTTGATAGGTACAATGTCCAGGAGACACCAGAATGGAGTACCTGAAACACAATAGACCAGAGTATATGAGATGCCAGATAGAGTACCTGCACTTCTCTCTTCTCATTCTTGATAGGTACAATGTCCAGGAGACACCAGAATGGAGTACCTGAAACACAATAGACCAGAGTATATGAGATGCCAGATAGAGTACCTGCACTTCTCTCTTCTCATTCTTGATAGGTACAATGTCCAGGAGACACCAGAATGGAGTACCTGAAACACAATAGACCAGAGTATATGAGATGCCAGATAGAGTACCTGCACTTCTCTCTTCTCATTCTTGATAGGTACAATGTCCAGGAGACACCAGAATGGAGTACCTGAAACACAATAGACCAGAGTATATGGCACTAAAAACTGACCATCGAAAATTTGACCCGATTACATTACTTTCCTTCCTATAGGATAAGGAAAGACCACTGTTTATTCCAAAGCTGTATAAAGTTGTTTTCAGGAACACAGTCCAGTATAATATCAGAATGACTGAGTATATTTTAACTGTGGGCACAGGCACATAGAGAGGGAGTGTAGAATACATAGCAAGATACTGTGGCTCTCAATTTATTGAACAAATTGAACAAGTGCCACTCTTCTCCCCCTCCTCTCTCCCATACTACATTTAATGCTCTCTCTACCGCGTTAATAATAGAATAGATGAAGCTTGGCATTATGACATTGACCATTGAACACTGCTTCCTCTACTTTGTTAAAGTTATGCTTTATGGTCTAGGTGTGCAATAAGAAAGGATTTTGCGAAAATCTAAACCGATCCTGAGATATGATCAATTTTTGATCGCTAAAATTTCCATAAGAAATACACAGAGTGCAGAGACTGCGGGAGAGAAATGTTCCACTCTCGACCAACATTTTGAGTTTCGTTTATGTTTTTAGTTTGAGAACTATGCAGCTAATAGGGAGCGCGCAGCTACTTCAGGCAGTTGTCTTTTTCGTCCGCTAGGTAGCGCCAGTATGCAAGCACGCTTGCGGATGCGCAGAAACGTATGCGCACAAACACATTAATGTGTTGCCTGTGAGGGAGCTTTGCTCGGTTATCGCGAGATACAAGTTCGGCCATGCCTTTTCTACAAGTTTGGCCATGCCTCGGGATGAACTAGCGGGATTCCGGAGCGAAGCGACGGAATTCAGCTGGTACCATTATAAGAATGGTATCTCTGTGATCATTTTTATAACACATTGTAGAATATTAGAACTGTAGAGATGAAATATTTCCCCTGATGAAGGAACGGAGGAGTGGGGGTGTGGGGAGAGAGAGAGAGAGAGAGTTAAGAATGCTCGTACTTGTTACCTCATTGATTTGACCAATGATTAAAATAGCAACCTCCGTGGTATCACTAGGCTTGCACGCCGGAGGTTCAGGGTTCGAATAAACGTAGAGGAAACATGGAAAGTTTCCATGCATTACTTTATTGATCTTGACTCAAATGTCTACTCTAAATCTGAACTGATAATGGGGCAACGCGTTAAAAACCCCTTGGATTCTCTATCTTGTGCTTCCTTGATTCAGAATATTCTACTGGCATTGGCAGCGAGGAAGAAAAATCTGGGTACTTGACTATTTTTTTTTCTTTTTTTTTGCTGAATTCCCTTCAGAAATGAGTTTTTTTTTCAATAGGTTTGATAGAGGAAACTGTAACTGGTAAGGTCTTATCTTCCCGAAAGCGAAGAGAGAAAGAAGACAGGATAGGAGAAAGCCAATCGTTCCGAGAACGAACTTCATCTGTTTAGAATAAAGTCCGCCTCGGGCGGGAATCGAAGCATTACTTAAATAGTGCTTAATTGATAATTATAGTACTACTCACATAGGACTGAAAAGTCCCTTTACTCAGTAGGCAACTACTATTACTGTGGTCAAATTCTCAAGTTATATTGAGGATAAAATTCCATACCTCGGCTGGGATTGAACCCACGCCCCCTGTTTACCAGTCGAGCGTCTTGACCACTACACCACCTACTTAATACTTGATATTACCCCCTCAGCGTATCTCCCTGGCAGTAAAGAGCGGGAAGCTATCACCGCAGCACTGAAGCGAGTCGGTTCTACTGTGGAAGAAGTACCCATTGTTATCGGGAGTAAGGAGTACAAAACTGAGCATGTACAATATCAACCCATGGTAAGTTTGCATGTTCAATATCAACCCATGGTAAGTTTGCATGTTCAATATCAACCCATGGTAAGTTTACATGTTCAATATCAACCCATGGTAAGTTTGCATGTACAATATCAACCCATGGTAAGTTTGCATGTTCAGAAACGTATGCGCACAAACACATTAATGTGTTGCCTGCGAGGGAGCTTTGCTCGGGACATTTGATGTCACGTCATCGAGTACCGGAGCGTATGCCGTGACGTCAGAGTTCACGATTTACCATTATTTTTTAAATCGATTTATCTCGGGATCTAGAAGTCGTAGAAGAAAAAGGAAAATTCCATTGTTCCTTATTTTTTCTGCCCTTTGACTTAGAAACTTCACCCAAGTAAGCGCAACTTTTCTATTCTCTTCGATTTCAGGACGAGAAGACCTTAGCAGTTGTAGAGGAATGAGATAATTTTATTATCAAAGATATTCTTCATTCCTCTTTCTCTCTCTAAAAAAATAAAAAAAACTCACTTCGTTCGTTCAGAAAATTTCGTATCTTCAGGACGAGAAGACCTTAGCAGTTGTAGAGGAATGAGATAATTTTATTATCAAAGATATTCTTCATTCCTCTTTCTCTCTCTAAAAAAAAGAAAAAAAAAAACTCACTTCGTTCGTTCAGAAAATTTCGTATCTTGGCACGAAAAAGTGGGTGACTCTGAGATTTGTCTATCTGGCAACATCGCGTTTTATTGAAAGGAGGGGAAGGGATCGTGGAGATAGATAACTTCTCACTTATCAGTCGGACCCGCAGAAGCAGAAAGAAAACAGGAACGGCAGCCGATTTGGCTGAAAATTTGCTTTTGCGATGTTAATAATTTTAATTTTCTAGAACATCACTTCAACTTTTCTTTATTTCCCAATCATTTTCAGTGTAAATATCATCCCGCTCTGTGTAAATACTTTAATTTTCTATCAATATCTCTAGGACAAGATGTTTTCCTTCAGTCGCTCTGCTGTAACTTTGCCCAGGTTTGTACTCTTTCAAAATCAATCAATCGTCAGCTGTCGGTGTAATTTTGTAATTTCTTGACCCAATTTCTGTGTTATTACATGGGCAATGAATAATCAAACGATTGATGCCCGTATCACAGTGATAACGCTTATCATTTGATTAACTTGTATTGGATCATGAATAATTTCTTGAGGCAGATCAGAACTGTTGTTAGTTAATTTTAATTGAAATAATAATTGATAAGAATTAATGTGGGGGTGTGACTTGTCTGATGTAATTCAAATGATGTAGGTAGGTACTCCTTATCAAAACATTGCCTTTGAAAGGAAAGGAATTTATATTTGTATTAAGCACACCCAAATGCTTGTCACAAAATATTGTTCTCCAATTATTACACCTAGATTAGTTGGACTCAAAGCTTCAGATCCAAAGTTCAAGGCATTAATGACTGCACCACTTAGGTTGGTTGCCAGTGGGTTATAAACCTACTTATGCTCCTACTTATAAACCTACCAATTAATAATAATCCTACTTATGCTCATTTCCTTATCTAAGTAGGTATATTTTTGTCGTAATTGTCAAGTTTGGGTATCCATTATAGTGATAATGCTATTACTTGATTGTAGAAAGGTATTGTACAGGTTGATAAATAACAAGACAGCTAGACTGTGAATAATATGTGGGAAGTTGAGGTGTGAAAACCATATTTTAGTGTGGTAAAGCTATTGGACTACTCGGCCTACTCGTATATTGGTTGCCTGTAGTATAGCATACCCATCACGCAGTATGTCTCACGTACTGATATACCTACTCGCTGTATTAAATATTTATAACACTCGACATTGACACTGATGATGATAAAATATTCAACATTGATAATAATTCATGTTCTATTTGTTTTCAGCCCCACAACCACAAGAAAAAGATCGCCAAGTTTTACTATGCAACTCCTGTAAGTATTACTCTTTATAGTATCAATGATGAACCCTTATACTCCATTTTTTTTTTTCAAAGATGACACGAGACGGACGAGTGTGGTCTGTGTCGTAGCATGCCCATCCCGTTCCCGTAGTAATGCCGTAGTATGTCTCTCATCAGGTGGTTGGGAAGAGACACGATACTTCCGGTGTAGGTGCTGGGTCAACACGGGAACACCAGGATGTAACCCGTTGAAATATTTGCAATCCAAAAACGACTACAAATTTTTCGTCGATGCGATCTTGGGTATCGAACACGGGACGTTCTGCATGGCAAGCTAGTGCATTACCACTGGGTTAGCCGTGACGTCATGTTCTATCCTATAATTTATCAGGTGAGTTAGGCATTTTTTTTTTTTTTTTTTTTCATTTTCTATTACTACAGTTATAGCGAAGCTATTTCAAGTATTAGTATAGAGAAAGTATTGCAATCGGTCCAATATTTTTTTTTTTTTTTGTTATTATATATATATTCCTACCTTATTTATACTGTCGGCTAATACTAAAAAGTCTCATTATGAGAGTTTCATGTCACTGTATAACTGCTAAGGTTTTTAGTAACGGGGTTTTCGAGCTCCATTACCCGTCTTCTCACATGAACCACACCCAATCTAAGTTTGGCCGTGGAAAGGCAGCAGACACGCTATTGTCCCAGCCAACGCAACGTTACTTAACTGTAGTGAACACACTATAAACTTTTATTCATTCCACTTAAATCCTTTGATCTGACCTGCTTATTGCTGGTAGTGACTGTATTCTAGATACACCTTATCATCCTGCCTCGGTGGTGTAGTGGTCAAGATGCTCGCCGGGTAAACAGCAGGGCTTCATTTGATCCCAGCCGAGGCACGGAATTTTATCCTCATTTATTTGAGAATTTGACTTAATAATGGAGCTCTAAGGGTTAGGTGGTAGAGAATGCGTCCAGAATTAACCTCGCCTCTTGGTTACCTTCCACTCAGGAGTATATTATTATCATCTCTTACTTGCAGATTGAACGCATTCTTCGCTAAGGAGTTGACCAAGTATCAGCCAATCAGTGAAGATCCCAAGTCGACATTGAATTGTTTGTGAGATAGGAAAGGAAAGAGATAGGAATCTCACGGTGTTGGAAGGATTGGGGTTTAAACCCTTTGGACGCCCAGAAACAATATCTGGGCTCCTTCCATGTCCTTACAGATAATTCTCCTGGAGGAGCTCTTCCACCCAACCACTGATCTTTTCTTTTGCTGTGAGCCTTTTCAGATATTTTACTTGGTAGGTCTTAAAAAGTGCCCTAGACATTGTCAGTTCCTTATGTCCCTATGAAAAGAATTCCGTTGGTCTCTTGATTAACACGGAGGTATTGCATGATGATTTGTATTTCAGATGTCTGGATGACTTGAAGTATGCTGCCGGTAACTATTACATCAATGACAAGAGTACAGGATCTGTAGTGGGACAGCAGCCGTTTGGTGGGGGCCGTATGTCTGGTAAGTCCAATTGCTATGCTAACCTACATCTAGTGCTTCAAAGCACTGACTTTCTATTTGGAGGTACTGGCTTCGAATCTCGGCCGGGGCGAAGGTCTGGATGGGTTTGTAGCTGCGGTATCTCCGTTCAACTTCACAGCAATTGGAGGCAACTTGGCCTACACGCCTGCGCTGATGGTACGTATGTGTGTAGACACTGGGATTATGAAATTATTCTAGATTTCCTACGAATATGAAATTCTAGACGGTCATTGTCTTTTGAGGCAAAAACAATTTTCCCATACATATAACACTCAATGTTAAAAATATCCCTAGAAAAGCAGTACTAGCTAAAAGTGTCGACTTACAGGCCCCGGTTCTAGGTAAAAGTGTCGACTCTGGGCAGCTCATCAATAAATTATTGATTGTTTCTCTCTATATTTTAAGGTAGGTATAATTTACCAGAGAACATAATTCTCAGAGTGCAGTCATAGGGCATTAGTAAATTGTCTGCTATGTTTGTGTATTCCAGGGTTCTTCTGTGCTATGGAAGCCCTCAGACACCGCTCTCCTCTCTAACTACACCATCTACAAGATCATGATAGAAGCTGGAGTACCCCCTGGTGTTGTCAACTTCGTACCGGCTGACGGGCCGGTATTTGGAGATACCATTACAGCTTCCCCTTACCTGGCCGGTATTAACTTTACCGGATCTGTACCGTAAGTAAAATCATTCAGTAGAGTAAAATTATTAATCAATGTAGAACTAACCCAGAAAAAGAGCCGCTACGAAACCCCTGAAGACTCGATTGAGTTTGAAATGTATTGATGTTGAGGGTGAAAATGAGCCATCAAACACGTTCAACAAACCCTTGAGTTTGAGTCTCGGGAGAGACATGAACATTTGGGCCAATAATGAGTTCAGTCCGCGTAGTAGGTGGGTTAACTGAAGGTAGTAGTAGGCGGGTTAACCATCTCTCCATAGACCTTCTCTCATTTTCACAGGTTTGATTATTCAAGCGACTACGCTTCCAATATACGATGCGCCTAAAAGTTGCTCAACTTTTTTAATACGAATTGAATGTTTTTAATTTTTCATCAGCACGTTCAACCGGCTATGGCTGCAAGTAGGCAAGAACATCAATGTCTACAAGAACTTCCCCCGTCTGATTGGAGAGTGTGGAGGGAAGAATTTCCACTTTATCCACGCTTCGGCCAATGTAGAGTCCGTGGTCAATGGTACCATACGGTCTGCGTTTGAGTATTGTGGACAGAAGTGTTCCGCGTGTTCCAGAATGTACGTGCCAGAGTCTCTCTTCTGCTTCTGTTCCTGTTTTCTGCTTCTGTTCCTGTTTTCTGCTTCTGTTCCTGTTTTCTGCTTCTGTTCCTGTTTTCTGCTTCTGTTCCTGTTTTCTACTTCTGTTCCTGTTTTCTGCTTCTGTTCCTGTTTTCTGCTTCTGTTCCTGTTTTCTGCTTCTGTTCCTGTTTTCTGCTTCTGTGGTAATTCCGCGTGGTCGGTGTTTTACTGAAGTACCTAGGTACCTACAATTCCTACAAAGATAAAATTCTGTTGAAACTCAAACTCCATAAGTAAAAATAAATGTCAAAAAAACTAACAACTAACAACTCATTTCGTAGGTACGGCCTGATTACCTAGTTAGCTTGGAGGGTAGTGCGTCTGCCTTGTGAACGTTAGGTCGCGGGTTCGATTTCCGCCCGGGGCGGATTTTATCTTAAACGGATAGGGTTTCTCGGAACGGCTGGCTTTGACCTATCCTCTTCCCTTCCAACGTAACGCTGAAAAGTAAATGTACCTAACACTATTTCACTTCAATGGAGCAGTTGCAATTGGGTAAAATTCAATAATAAATGGTCGATTCTTATGTAAAAAGTAGGTAGTGAAAATCCAAATCTGAGGTCAAAACTTCGAAAAAATAACCGTTAAAGGTCGAAAATTCAATTTTCATTTTCCGATGTTCAATATCAACCCATGGTAAGTTTACATGTTCAATATCAACCCATGGTAAGTTTGCATGTTCAATATCAACCCATGGTAAGTTTGCATGTCCAATATCAACCCATGGTAAGTTTGCATGTACAATATCAACCCATGGTAAGTTTGCATGTTCAATATCAACCCATGGTAAGTTTGCATGTTCAATATCAACCCATGGTAAGTTTACATGTTCAATATCAACCCATGGTAAGTTTGCATATCCAATATCAACCCATGGTAAGTTTGCATGTCGGAAATCATAGGAGGAGGACAATACGATGAGAGGTAAGTGTAAAGATTTAATCCTTTCACCCCGACTTATTTTAGGAAGAATCTTTCAGTTCTTCTGATCAGCCATTATTATTTGGGCTATAAATGAGGACTACAAAGTTTTATGGCCTCCTAGGACTACTAAACAAAAATCGATCTCGAGACAAAACCAGACAAGTTTGCCAAGTAAATTTTACTAACGTCTTGGATCACAAAAGAAACATTTGAAAAACACTGAGAACGGAATTTTTTCGATAGGTCTGGGATGATATATCCCTTTTTAAACATGATGATTCTGTGGGACGCATTGGCCCTTTAGGGGTGAAAGGGTTAAAGAATCAAGTGATCTCGAGGATTTAGCTTTTATAGCTAGAAACACACTACGTCATGTGAGCTCATAGGGAGTCAGAAAGATGTGGTTCAAAGTTCTCCCACAGTATAGTAAGTGATTTCGTACTGGATAGCTACACTGCCCTCACTTCACGTGAGCTTAGCCACAACTTTCTGACTCCCCGTGAGCTCACATGACGTGACATTAGTGTTTTTCTACCTTCTCACGACGCAGCGATTTTTAGTTTGTCTGTATGTCTTTTGGTTTGTTTCACCATAACTCGCGAAGTTTTTGTCCGATTCAGCTGAAATTTTGTGAAAATGTTCAACACCGAAAGGACATTAGTTGTTCGGATTTCTTGTTCGATCGAACCTTCGGAGGGCCATTTTTTCTGAGTGAGTTGAACAGTTCACTGAACTGCTAATAGTTTTATAGCTCGAGCATCATGAGCACCTTGTCCTCTGGAAAGATGTTGAACGAAGTATTCTATTTATAAAAATAAAAAAAGATGATATTTATTGTCACATTAGACTGGACATTGGAAATTATACCTCTATAACATATCTATCAGCATTGGTGAAGACATATTGATAGATTGATGACATATCCATCGACTGTGAATGTAAAAGTTGGCCAATCTTCGTTCTCGTTACAGCTGTGGCTACTTCATTCAACCCACCATCGTACAAACCAAAGACCCCCTGGAGAAGATTATGACGGAGGAAATATTCGGACCTGTCTTGACTATCTTTGTATACCCGGACAAGGATTTGGACAAGACGCTGAAGATAGTGACTGACTCTACACCCTATGCTCTCACCGGGGCTGTGTTTGCTGAGGATGAATCATTCCAAAAGAGGTAATAATAATAATAGACTCTTCAGTGGAAGGCAACCACTAGGCGAGGTTAACGCCTCCTCTGATACTAAAAAAAAAAAAAAAAATTAAAAAAAAAAAAAAAAAATCCGTCTGCATCATATTGGTAGGTTGGTTGGTTTTAATTGGTTTCAAATGCTAGAAATTGACTATTAGGTCATTTTTCTTCTTGCATCCCAATACTTTCCGGAGATGTCTTGTGTATTTAGAAGGGCTGAGCACACTAAGAGATGGTCAGCATTCATTTCTGCTTGTTGAGGACACAGAGGCCATATAGGGGAATCCTTACATCCTATTCTCTGGAGATGTTGGGCAAGACAATAATGTCCGGCATCATATTTGTAAAAATGGCCATTTTCTGTACCACTAGTTAGTATTTTCACCTTCTTTTTTCGGGCTTCAAGTAAGTGGCAGGATTCTCCTTACTTACTTCCGTGTTTGTGAGATAGGAAAGGAAAGAGATAGGAATCTCACGGTGTTGGAAGGATTGGGGTTTAAACCCTTTGGACGCCCAGAAACAATACCTGAGCTCCTTCCATGTCCTTGCAGATAATTCTCCTGAAGGAGCTCTTCCACCCAAGCACTGATTTTTTCTTTTGCTGTGAGCCTTTTCAGATATTTTACTTGGTAGGCCTTAAAAAGTGCCCTAGACTTTTTCAGTTCCTTATGTCCCTATGAAAAGAATTCCGTTGCTCTCTTGATTAACACGGAGGTATTGCATGATGATTTGTATTTCAGATGTCTGGATGACTTGAAGTATGCTGCCGGTAACTATTACATCAATGACAAGAGTACAGGATCTGTAGTAGGACAGCAGCCGTTTGGTGGTGGCCGTATGTCTGGTAAGTCCAATAGCCAATAGCTATGCTAACCTACATCTAGTGGTTAAAAGCACTGACTTTCTATTTGGAGGTACTGGCTTCAAATCTCGGCCGGGGCGAAATTTTTGTAACTTTTCCGTTCTCGGATAGGCATGGATGTAAAAGAAGGTACCTAGGAGTAATGCGATAGCAGTTCCGTGGTACCTACAACTAGATAAATGTAGTTTTTCTTCTACAACTACTCGAAAACGGCTACTTGGTCTGTGGCGTATATCTCTTTGTAGAGCTATCAAATTTTGACTTGGCGCTCCAGCGCTCCCTAATGCACGAAGAAAATTTCAATTTCTTTCGCTTATTTACAGCTTCAAGTATGTTGGTGTGAGTATTTTCATTTGAGTTGAACAAGTCTCTTTTACCTGTAAAAAAAAGGAGAATAAAATGAAATATGTAAATAAATAGTAATGCGTTGCAAAATGAGGTTTGATTTCATTCTATTTCAACATAAATAGGATTCTATCTCTATGTAATTTTACCTGATGTTTTTCAATTTCTGACTCAGTTATATTGTGGGGGAAGACACTCACCTGACATTCATCAGGATATGGTTTCAACTCCCGTCAAAGTACAGAATTTTATCATCAACACTGTTTGAGAATTTCACCACAGTAATAGTAGTAGCCTACTGCTATGATAACTGGGTTGCAGTAACACTCGGATAGGCATGGATGTAAAAGAAGGTACCTAGGAGTAATGCGATAGCGGTTCCGTGGTACCTACAACTAGATAAATGTAGTTTTTATTCTACAACTACTCGAAAACAGCTACTTGGTCTGTGGCGTATAATATCTCTTTGTAGAGCTATCAAATTTTGACTTGGCGCTCCAGCGCTCCTTAATACACGAAGAAAAATTTAATTTCTTTCGCTTATTCTCTATTTACCACATGTATAAATAGCTCTTCCTACCATTTCTCTCGCGACTAACTCTCTGTCTCTCGTTCCAGGAACGAATGACAAGGCAGGAGGACCTCACTATGTATTGAGATGGGCCACACCTCAGTCTATCAAGGAAACGTTTGTTCCTCTGACCGAGTGGAAATATCCTTACATGGGTTAAGGAGACAACATCTGTGATACGAAAACCATCTATATCAAACGCCAAGTATATGATCCTTACTATGAACTATACTTGAAAGTATAAAATCCTTACACAAACTCTCTACTTACCTATACTTTTTTTTCTCTCTCTCTACAATGTTAGCTTGGCATTGTAACTTGGAATACCGTTTTGGGGGGAAATTTCAATATTTGTTGTATCATGGTCATCTTCATCTTCTTCTATGATCTCTGGTAGGAACATGGACTGCTGGTCCTCAGGAACCCTGGAGGACGACAAACATCATCAAATGAGTCGCCGTGGTAGGACTTCAAACTTCTTAAATTAAATAAATGTCTAGGGACAAGGACTCTGATTGTTATAGTTTCCCTCTGTAAATAACGTTTTTTTTTTAAAATTTAAATAATAATAAAAAAAAAAATAAATAAATGTCTTGAAAAATAAAAGAATCACCATCGTCCACCTCTATGGTTAAGTGAGTAGTTAAGAGCACTGACTCTCAGCACCGAGGTACTGGCTTTGAATCCCTGCCGGGCCGAAAATTTCTGATCAAAGTATTCGACGCCCACCATCGACAAAACATTGGTTCCTTCCTGGTGCTCTTGTGACCTAGTGCCTAATTGCCTAACTACCGACCTAATTTGTTTCTTCTCTCACATCTGATATAATACTACAGACAATGTTCGTTCGCATCAAACTCAGTTGTTTGATCTCTAAGCAAATACTCAGTTACTCACGTCATGTTGTGTACAGAGCCGCGGTAAGTTTTCTTCTTGTATCCTACAGCCGCTCCAGTATAGGGAAGTACCAGGTTAAACTCCTCGAAGTATTTGTCCTTCACTAGAGGGGGTGACTTTCGCATGAGAATGTCAACTCCTAGGTAGGAAACCTGGCAACATATCGGAGAAACATATAGGTCAAAATTTTTGGGGATTTTTTTTTTTTTTTTTTTTTTAGTACCGCAACATGTTACCACGAAGAGCATAAAAAATTGTCACTATGGCAACATTGCATTCCAAGTTACAAAGTTAAAACGATTGATGTGATTAGCTCACTCTATCCTAGGGATGGGAATCGAAACAAAAGTAAGTATGTATTTTTTAAAAAAAAAATCGATTTTATTTTCCCATCCCTACTCTATCCCAAACTGGGGTGTAATGTCACTGTATAACTGCTAAGGTTTTTAGTGACCGTAAAACCAAACAATCAGGTTCCTTAATACAATCGGTTTAGGCTCAGCTCCAAGATCGGCCCCTGCCATTAATAACTACAAGCACTATAAACTAGAACTAATTACGTAAGCTCATATATTATAACTTATTATTACGTATACGTATTTACGTAAATTGAGATCTCTCGTAGCGTTAGTTATAAAGCTTCTATTTTTCACTTAAATGATTGGGCATAAAGGTTTATAGATATTTTTTTTCGGTATTTGGAGATACCATTACAGCTTCCCCTTACCTGGCCGGTATTAACTTTACCGGATCTGTACCGTAAGTAAAATCATTCAGTAGTGTAAAATTATTAATGAATGTAGAACTAATCCAGAAAAAGAGCCGCTACGAAACCCCTGAAGACTCGATTGAGTTTGAAATGTATTGATGTTGAGGGTGAAAATAAGCCATCAAACACGTTCAACAAACCCTTGAGTTTGAGTCTCGGGAGAGACATGAACATTTGGGCCAATAATGAGTTCAGTCCGCATAGTAGGCGGGTTAACTGAAGGTAGTAGTAGGCGGGCTAACCATCTCTCCATAGACCTTCTCTCATTTTCATAGGTTTGATTATTCAAGCGACTACGCACCATTCATAGTCGCGCGACTACGCTTCCAATATACGATGCGCCTAAAAGTTGCTCAACTTTTTTTAATACGAATTGAATGTTTTTAATTTTTCATCAGCACGTTCAACCGGTAAGATCGGCCCCTGCCATTAATAACTACAAGCACTATAAACTAGAACTAATTACGTAAGCTCATATATTATAACTTATTATTACGTATGCGTATTTACGTAAATTGAGATCTCTCGTAGCGTTAGTTATGAAGCTTCTATTTTCCACTTAGATGATTGGGCATAAAGGTTTATAGATAATTTTTTCTGTATATGTTCAATCAATGGTATTACTTTGTTTAAGGTTAGCTGGAATTATTGCTTGAATTATTTTTGTTTAAAATTTGGGACGTGATGGTTTAAAGTAGATTTGGTTTTTATATTTCTACTCCTGATACAGTCTTGTGTACTTGCTAACACATTGGACTGCAGTTTGAACTCCAGAAGTGATTATTGCTTGAATTATTTTTGTTTAAAATTTGGGACGTGATGGTTTAAAGTAGATTTGGTTTTTATATTTCTACTCCTGATACAGTCTCGGTTGTGTACTTGCTAACACATTGGACTGCAGTTTGAACTCCAGAAGTGGCTTTATTGAGGTAGAGGAAGTTACGAACTCCTTTTATTTTTATTGCTGATTAGAGTAGATTATTTTGGTTTTGCATCTACGTTTTTTATAGCAATACTAAATGTTGTAGATTTTTTTCAAAGCATTCGCATAAAAAAATCATTTTTGTTCGCGGTATTTTCAATATATGAATTGACTACATGTTTAATGTCTTTTTCCTCCTACATCATATGTAAATAATAATCTATTTGTTAGAATCCTAAACGTTTATCTTTTCGACATCTTTTTTTAATTTTAAATTTCAAATCGGTTCTTTAGCATTAGATTTCTAGTGTTCTCCTAACTGTAGTTTGTATTACTCTTAACTGTTAGACCTAAAATTTCGAAAACTATTTTGTTGACAATAATTTCTTTTCCTTTTCTTTGAATTCCTAAATCAGGAGTCTGTCTCCCTTCCATTTTTCAACTTTCACATGCAAACTCAGGACTTTCTATTACCAACTGTTGGTAGACCGCGTCATTTTCAAATTCTTTCTCGAGAGTGGGTGATGGCTTTTCCTAGATTTGTTTTGTTTATTTTCATCAGTATTATCTTTATTATTTGTTAATTTGTTTCTGTTGTCCTTTCTACACCTATTTCCTTTCAAGTTCTATTTCTTTTCACGTCTTCTATTTTACTGTATGGACTTCGGTTCTGGAGGTTGGTGGTTCGAATTGAAATCATGAGAAGAATGTTGATAACATGATAACGAATATCGACAACGACATCTCCCTATATCGACAACGAAAATAGTCACCCTCTGTATGTAGGTCCACTTCCACAAATTAATCCAATTTTTTTTCAATCCTTTCTTTCAGATCTAAAAAAGTAAATACATTTTAAAGATAAACAAATAAAAAATACCTATATTGTGTTAAACTATTCCAATACTGACGTGTTTTGCCGTATTATCTTTTTGCTTCATTTTCAGCTTTTTCTCCTTCTTCTTCGCTTTTCCCGTGTTCAAACGGGGTTAGGGGTTTTTGCCATCCTCAATCAGTCCTAGGGTAATTGCTTTGGGCTGACATTTGAACTTTAAAGGTGAGGAAAAACAAATTGATTGTATAAAATAGAATAGGTAGATGTATTATTTACAAATCTAATGACAAATAATTTGAATAAGTCTATTTAGGTAACATCAGTGAAACAATGTATCGTACAAATACTAAAAAAATGTTTTTAATAAAAATGGTACAACATTTGAAGACAAATATCATTTCAAAGTAAAAGTGAAACTATGAGTTAACCTTAACCGTAATATAAAAAACAAAAAGGCACTCATTTCCCTGTATCATGACAAAACATGCTTCTACTCTAGGGCAGATGTGAAAAACGTGCAAAATGGAATAACAGAGAGTGTGGACCCCCGGGTTTATCGGCCTATAAAAAAAAAAAAAAAAAAAAAAAAAAAAAAAAAAAAAACAAAGACCAGTTCCCTTTGAAATTGATTTCTTTCCTACGAAATCCCGTCTGAGAGGCGGTCAATGCCATATAGGTGTGAATTAAGTGACAGTAAAAGTGGAGAGAGGATAGACTTACCTTCATGTGTCGATCAATCAACCAGTTCAATTCAAAGTCCTCATCATCATCACCGAATGGGTTAATGAGTTGTTCTGCAACCTGGAGAAAACGGAAATATCTGGGCATTATGTTTTTCCTTGGCGAAAGGCAAACTTACAGACACTACAACTACAACTTAGAACTCATTACAAACATAGGTACATGGTACACTAATATATCTTAGCAGAATATACACACGTTTAATGGAATGAACGACAAGTTTGAAATGCAAGAAGAAAATGGAGATGTGGAATGAACACTACATTACACCACGGATGAATGGAATGAACACTACATTACACCATGGATGAATGGAGTGAACACTATATTACACCATGGATGAATGGAGTGAACACTATATTACACCGTGGATAAATGGAATGAACACTACATTACACCATGGATGAATGGAGTGAACACTATATTACACCATGGATGAATGGAATGAACACTACATTACACCACGGATGAATGGAATGAACATTACATTACACCATGGATGAATGGAATGAACACTACATTACACCACGGATGAATGGAATGAACACTACATTACACCATGGATGCATGGAATGAACACTACATTACACCACGGATGAATGGAATGAACACTACATTACACCACGGATGCATGGAATGAACACTATATTACACCGTGGATAAATGGAATGAACACTACATTACACCATGGATGAATGGAATGAACACTACATTACACCATGGATGAATGGAATGAACACTATATTACACCACTCACACCCCCCTGGTTCCTATTCAACACAGGTAGCGAGGACCACGTGACCCCCTCCCCCTCATAGCAGCTATTGACATGCCCCTCCTCTTCCTCTACTATCTTATAGCTCTCCCTACACGACTGGGGAGCCAAGGGTCGCAGGTTCAAACTCTCTTCACTTGCTTTGTTTACATCGGGCAGACTCGCCACAGGTCCTGATCCTGATTTGTACAGACTAGAACTACTATCCCTACTGGTTAGTTTCTTATGTTTCATCAGGTCCTGTACTTCCTCAGTAGTGTAATAGTTCTCCTGAGAGCAAGGTGGCTTGTAGATTGTGAATATCTTCTCATTCAGTTGTGCAAGCTTGTCGTTACTCCTGCTTATCTTCTCACTACTCGCTGTCAGATCCAAGTCAGATATAGAATCCTCTAGCATTGGTTTCCAGCGGACACCCTTGTATTGTACACCCGAGTTTCTTCTCCTCAGCATGGAGGGAGATATCCTTGTGTTACTCCGCACAATGGTCCGTCGTGGACTATCAATATGAAGATCAGATGTAGTAAGCTCTCCTGCCTGGGCTAGAGGGGAAGGCGATTTCAACTTCTTGAGAACATCCCCATCACTACATCTCTTGATCAACTTCTTATCTGTCATTACGTACGAGGCATGCTTGGCTAGCAGGATCTTCTTGAACATATCTGACTCTAGTTTATTCTGTTCATCTTTCTCTACAGTAGAGGCATTACTATTGGAATTACTACTAGCTAGAGTAACAGTAGAGTCATCACGAGGGTTGTTCATCCCCACCATAATCTCATCCATCTCACTAGAGTCTTGTAGTATCCTAGGCGATGTGTCTCCTTTCCCTTCACCATTACTAGAATAAGAAGTAAGAAGTAGAAGTCAGTTTAAGATAAGAATGTTCAAGGGTGACAAATGAATCTAATGGATCACTGACGTTAAGCAACGTTACGTGTGGTTCGTATATGGATGGGTATTGAGTAATCAACTAATCATCGACATCGGGTAATCACATGATGCTGGGTGAGGTTAATGTAAGTAGGCGGTAGGCGGATAGCTGGTCACCGAATGGAAGGTAAAGCTCATTAGCAAGGTCACTAAAGACCTTAGGAGCTATACTCGTAAATGACATACATGTGTCTTGGGCTGAGCACACTAAGAGATGGTCAGCATTCATTTCTGCTTGTTGAGGACACAGAGGCCATATAGGGGAATCCTTACATCCTATTCTGTGGAGATGTTGGGCAAGACAATGATGTCCGGCATCATATTTGTAAAAATGGCCATTTTCTGTACCACTAGTTAGTATTGTCACCTTCTTTTTTCGGGCTTCAAGTAAGTGGCAGGATTCTCCTTAATTTTCTGCTAAAAGCCCTCGAACGTAAATCAAGCTTATATTATGCTGATATCACTATTAGGCAGTCTGACAGACCTGGGTCTCAAGCATTTTCCACCCCACACGTTAAGACGGTCTGACAGACCTTTTGAGACTATTGAGTGATGTCCCCTTGCTTATTTACATTTAAATCAAATGAGGTTTCTAGTTTCACTCATTAGCAAATAGGTTGACACTAACTGAAAGACCGAGGACACAAGTGTTGACCTCGCAATAACTAGGTGATAAGAAGAAGGAGAAGTAGAACTAAGTGATAATATAATAAAACATACATACATGGAATAGAATAATAACAAGAAGTGGTAATGTAAAAAAAGGCCAAGTTCCTATCCAAAAATCTCGTCCTATAAAAGTGGTGAGATCAGAAAAAAAAAAAATAAAAAATAAAAAATAAAAAAAAATAGGTTTGATAGAGGAAACTGTAACTGGTAAGGTCTTATCTTCCCGAAAGCGAAGAGAGAAAGAAGACAGGACGGGAGAAATCCAATCGTTCCGAGAACGAACTTCATCTGTTTAGAATAAAGTCCGCCTCGGGTGGGAATCGAAGCATTACTTAAATAGTGCTTAATTAATAATTATAGTACCTACTACTCACATAGGACTGAAAAGTCCCTTTACTCAGTAGGCAACTACTATTACTGTGGTCAAATTCTCAAGTTATAATAAGGATAAAATTCCATACCTCGGCTGGGATTGAACCCACGCCCCCCTGTTTACCAGGCGAGCGTCTTGACCACTACACCACCTACTTAATACTTGATATTATCCCCCTCAGCGTATCTCCCTGGCAGTAAAGAGCGGGAAGCTATCACCGCAGCATAAAAAAAAAATATATAATAATAATTAAAAAATGTACTTTGGAAGCCATTTTCCATATTCAAGGCACATTCTTTTACATTCTTGCCTATCCAAGAACGGAACAGTTCGGTCAGAACTCCGTCAGAATTTCCGCGCTGACCGCCGGGATTCGAACACAGCACCTCCAGGATGAGAGTCAGTGCTCTTGAACACTCAGCTATAGAGGTGGGTACTGCTAGTCTAGGAAAATTGAACTTTTGCTTTGGACAAATTAAAAGTTTCTCTTCTTCCTACTAAAATCCCCTGTACTTTGATTCCCAAATGAAATGATTCAATACATCTATTTACCTATTTATTTCACAAATATACAAAGGTCCTTTATGAATCAATGCTACTTTAAGACTGGTATAGGCTGTGTCGTGATATGCCCATCCCGTATGTCCCCCTTTAGATAGGCGAGAAACACACTATTGGCCAATAGTGTGTTTTGTTAAAAATTTCTTGTCGATGGTGGGCATCGGACCCAGGACCTTTTGCATGGCAAGTGCGTTACCACTAAACGTGTTTCCTACTTGTTTCTTCAGATCAAGGAAGGCCTCCTAGCTACTCGAGACAAACTCTTTGCATGTCCAATATCAACCCATGGTAAGTTTGCATGTCCAATATCAACCCATGGTAAGTTTGCATGTTAGACAAACTGAAGATAGGAGATGTAGAATATACCGACTCATTCGCTGGTGCAGTTATTGACAAGAAAGCATTTGACAGAATCACCGGCTATATTAAACATGCCAAGTCTTCACCCAACTTGGAAATCATAGGAGGAGGACAATACGATGAGAGGTAAGTGTAAAGATTTAATCCTTTCACCCCGACTTATTTTAGGAAGAATCTTTCAATTTTTCTGATCAGCCATTATTATTTGGGCTATAAATGAGGACTACAAAGTTTTATGGCCTCCTAGGACTACTGAACAAAAATCGATCTGGAGACAAAACCAGACAAGTTTGCCAAGTGAATTTTACTAACGTCTTAGATCGCAAAAGAAACATTTGAAAAACACTGAGAACGGAATTTTTTCGATAGGTCTGGGATGATATATCCCATTTTAAACATGATGATTCTGTGGGACGCATTGTCCCTTTAGGGGTGAAAGGGTTAAAGAATCAAGTGATCTCGAGGATTTAGCTTTTATAGCTAGAAACACACTACGTCACTTGAGCTCATAGGGAGTCAGAAAGATGTGGTTCAAAGTTCTCCCACAGTATAGTAAGTGATTTCGTACTGGATAGCTACACTGCCCTCACTTCACGTAAGCTTAGCCACAACTTTCTGACTCCCCGTGAGCTCACATGACGTGACATTAGTGTTTTTCTACATTCTCACGACGCAGCGATTTTTAGTTTGTCTGTATGTCTTTTGGTTTGTTTCACCCTAACTCGTGAAGTTTTTGTCCGATTCAGCTGAAATTTTGTGAAAATGTTCAACACCGAAAGAACATTAGTTGTTCGGATTTTTTGTTCGATCGAACCTTCGGAAGGCCATTTTTTCTGAGTGAGTTGAACAGTTCACTGAACTGCTAACAGTTATAGCTCGAGCATCATGAGCACCTTGTCCTCTGGAAAGATGTTGGACGAAGTATTTTATTTATAAAAATAAAAAAAAGATGATATTTATTGTCATATTTGACTGAACATTGGAAATTATACCTCTATAACATATCTATCAGCATTGATGAAGACATATTGATAGATTGATGAATCTTTTCTTGAGAAATTGAAACACTACATTACACCACGGATGAATGGAATGAACACTACATTACACCATGGATGAATGGAATGAACACTACATTACACCATGGATGAGTCATGTACTTCCCCATTCTCCTGACTCACACCCCCCTGGTTCCTATTCAACACAGGTAGCGAGGACCACGTGACCCCCTCCCCCATGAGTCATGTACCTCCCCATTCTCCTGACTCACACCCCCCTGGTTCCTATTCAACACAGGTAGCGAGGACCACGTGACCCCCTCCCCTTCATAGCAGCTATTGACATGCCCCTCCTCTTCCTCTACTATCTTATAGCTCTCCCTACACGACTGGGGAGCCAAGGGTCGCAGGTTCAAACTCTCTTCACTTGCTTTGTTTACATCGGGCAGACTCGCCACAGGTCCTGATCCTGATTTGTACAGACTAGAACTACTATCCCTACTGGTTAGTTTCTTATGTTTCATCAGGTCCTGTACTTCCTCAGTAGTGTAATAGTTCTCCTGAGAGCAAGGTGGCTTGTAGATTGTGAATATCTTCTCATTCAGTTGTGCAAGCTTGTCGTTACTCCTGCTTATCTTCTCACTACTCGCTGTCAGATCCAAGTCAGATATAGAATCCTCTAGCATTGGTTTCCAGCGGACACCCTTGTATTGTACACCCGAGTTTCTTCTCCTCAGCATGGAGGGAGATATCCTTGTGTTACTCCGCACAATGGTCCGTTGCTTATCTTCTCACTACTCGCTGTCAGATCCAAGTCAGATATAGAATCCTCTAGCATTGGTTTCCAGCGGACACCCTTGTATTGTACCCCCGAATTTCTTCTCCTCAGCATGGAGGGAGATATCCTTGTGTTACTTCGCACAATGGTCCGGCGTGGACTATCAATATGAAGATCAGATGTAGTAAGCTCTCCTGCCTGGGCTAGAGGGGAAGGCGATTTCAACTTCTTGAGAACATCCCCATCACTACATCTCTTGATCAACTTCTTATCTGTCATTACGTACGAGGCATGCTTGGCTAGCAGGATCTTCTTGAACATATCTGACTCTAGTTTATTCTGTTCATCTTTCTCTACAGTAGAGGCATTACTATTGGAATTACTACTAGCTAGAGTAACAGTAGAGTCATCACGAGGGTTGTTCATCCCCACCATAATCTCATCCATCTCACTAGAGTCTTGTAGTATCCTAGGCGATGTGTCTCCTTTCCCTTCACCATTACTAGAATAAGAAGTAAGAAGTAGAAGTCAGTTTAAGATAAGAATGTTCAAGGGTGACAAATGAATCTAATGGATCACTGACGTTAAGCAACGTTACGTGTGGTTCGTATATGGATGGGTATTGAGTAATCAACTAATCATCGACATCGGGTAATCACATGATGCTGGGTGAGGTTAATGTAAGTAGGCGGTAGGCGGATAGCTGGTCACCGAATGGAAGGTAAAGCTCATTAGCAAGGTCACTAAAGACCTTAGGAGCTATACTCGTAAATGACATACATGTGTCTTTTTTATGGCGTTAAATGATTTTCTGCTAAAAGCCCTCGAACGTAAATCAAGCTTATATTATGCTGATATCACTATTAGGCAGTCTGACAGACCTGGGTCTCAAGCATTTTCCACCCCACACGTTAAGACGGTCTGACAGACCTTGGTCTGTGAAACCGCGGTCTCTCAGATAATCTGAACGTGAGTGGCAGGCAATAGGTATTATCTGTACGCAGTCAAACCACATTAGTCTTACCGCCAAATACCTGCAGGCTGCATAGGCAAGGATCTGCTGCAGTGGCCACACAATCCATCATCCGATGTATTCTCAGCACCACACTGAACACAATGCATGGTGGTTAATGAGGACTTGGGTGTTACTTTGACCCTGGCACTATCATGGTCATCTTCATCTTCTTCTATGATCTCTGGTAGGAACATGGACTGCTGGTCCTCAGGAACCCTGGAGGACGACAAACATCAACAAA
>NW_007378586.1:66003-72346 GCF_000475195.1 Diaphorina citri | reverse complement strand
AAAAGGTCAATTGGGCAACCCGGGGAGAAAGCCCTAACTTTACAAAAAAAAAAAAAAAAAAAAAAAAAAAAATCAGGAGTGAAATAAGTTCTATTCTATAAGTGTTTTATCTTACAGTTTTAACCCACACAAAACACTGATTTTAAACAACCACTGAGTGTTCGAACTTTTAACTCAAAAACCTCGAGGAGAAATGAAACAAGCGTTAGATTTTTCAACAATAAAAACAATTAGGTAGGTTAGTTTATTTAACTTCAATAGGTAAAATATGACTTGCAGGTTAGATTATGAAGCTTGCAAAAGGTTAATCTTTTAAATTTAAACATAAAGTATGACCACTCAAAGGAATATGACGTTATTGTCGGTATAAATAAAGAAAACATATAAATACTTGGGTAAATGTTAGTTGAATAAAAATAAAATTCATACACAACACATACGTGCAAATTAAAAATAATTACCAAGGTATTATAAGGTTATAAACAATAAAACAAAAATAAATAGTACATATAGGTAACTTTAGAAAATAACCCCATTCATCTAAAAAAGCCATTCTATGTATGTGGAATAGAATAAAGAAAGTATAAAGTTATAACCCTCTGGTTAGTAAGCTTATCTGAATGGTATGGATGAAGGGTTAGGTGGTTTGGTTAGGCGGATGAGCATTTGACATGATGGCGGGGAGGTGTGTAGTACTGAACGGGACAGAACAGTCCATGCAATATCCTCAGATGATGACACCAATGTAATACCTGAACACACACACACCATGGGGGGAGATTTAGTTCCTTCATATCGGTGACATCGGTAACATCTTGATTGATTGATTTTCATGTATTAATTTCTTGCGATTTTTTTTAGTGTATTTTCAATTATTTATATTGTACAATGGGAGTAACCCGTCAATATTATTATTATTATAAAAAAAATCTCCTTTAACACTAAACTATCCTTGCTGTTTTCCGTATTGGCATTATCCGTTTCTGAGACGGCCAGTTGAAACCTTCTCAGGGACGGGCAATGCTTGTAGAAGAGAATATTTCGATCCCATGTTAAAATAATGTTAAACGCCTCAAAATATCTTCTCCTACAGGCATTGCCAGTCTCTGATACATCCGGAGGTGCAGAACAGCGCGTAAAAAATACGTAAAATTTTACAAAATGCGTAGGTTTTTCCACTGAATTGTTAGATTCTGAACTTGACCGCAGTTTGGATGTGTAGGGGAAATCGAATGACCGCAATTTGGATGTGTGAGGGTGATCGAATGACCGCAATTCGGATGCAACCTTTTTGTACCTGTGCTCCCTGACCGCAGGTTGGATGCAGCCCAGAAAATTAAGGCCAAGTCTGCATTCCCAGTTTTTCGTGTCTGTTTGAAAATGCTGAATCTCAATTCATTCAAGCTTCTCTCAATTTCAACTTGTAACAATACGTGCGTAATTAACGGAGTTATGATAGGGGTAAAAATGGCTCGAAATGTTTCGTGTAATATACACACTGGCGTGCTGAGGCCGGAACTTGGCCTGGCACACTACCGTGCGCCTAGATAGTTTTTGCCAAAATTTTCAAAGAGGTAAGGAAATTAGCAGATAAAAAACTAGTTACGTAGCTTTGGAAGTTAGCGCGTCTGCCTTGTTAGCGCTAGGTCGCGGGTTCGATTCCCGCCCGGAGGGAACGTTATCCGAACCAGGGCCGTATCCAGGATTTTACCGAGGGGGGGGAGGGGCGGATGCTCCAAATTTTTGGAGTCTGGCTTATGGTAAAGGAGAAAGATGAA
Source organism: Diaphorina citri (assembly GCF_000475195.1). Lineage (NCBI taxonomy): Eukaryota > Metazoa > Arthropoda > Insecta > Hemiptera > Psyllidae > Diaphorina > Diaphorina citri. Next base: position 70,568 of record NW_007378586.1, on the reverse strand, counting down.
GCTCGAGCGGGCGGGCCCCCTCGCCCCCAAATACGGCTCTGTCTCTGGAGGTTAACTGTATGGGACAGCAGATATGTATTCTTACCTCCATGATGAGTTTGAGGCCCTGGGAGTCTATCACTCTCTTCTCCATGTTACTTCTCTTGAGCAGAGATATGAACCAAGTACAAGGAATCCAATAGGTGTTGAACTCGGAGTTTGGAACCGATATAAACATTTGCAACTCATCCTGAGTGATGAAGCCTGGAACAAAGAATCCAAGTTGTGAATTATTTGTGGTGAAGCTGACAGCCTCTTAACAATTTTTGGGGAGACACAGCATTAAGGTAAACATTTGCAACTCATCCTGAGTGATGAAGCCTGGAACAAAGAATCCAAGTTGTGAATTATTTGTGGTGAAGCTGACAGCCTCTTAACAATTTTTGGGGAGACACAGCATTAAGGTAAACATTTGCAACTCATCCTGAGTGATGAAGCCTGGAACAAAGAATCCAAGTTGTGAATTATTTGTGGTGAAGCTGACAGCCTCTTAACAATTTTTGGGGAGACACAGCATTAAGGTAAACATTTGCAACTCATCCTGAGTGATGAAGCCTGGAACAAAGAATCCAAGTTGTGAATTATTTGTGGTGAAGCTGACAGCCTCTTAACAATTTTTGGGGAGACACAGCATTAAGGTAAACATTTGCAACTCATCCTGAGTGATGAAGCCTGGAACAAAGAATCCAAGTTGTGAATTATTTGTGGTGAAGCTGACAGCCTCTTAACAATTTTTGGGGAGACACAGCATTAAGGTAAACATTTGCAACTCATCCTGAGTGATGAAGCCTGGAACAAAGAATCCAAGTTGTGAATTATTTGTGGTGAAGCTGACAGCCTCTTAACAATTTTTGGGGAGACACAGCAATATTAGGAGCGTCACAGCATTGAGGGACATGGTATACAAGTCCACGTATATTGTTGAACAATCCGCAATTTACCATCCCGAGTTAGGATGTACCTATTTCTAATTTTCTACACATAAAATACCCAATATGTATTCCACTTGTAAATATCTATCCGGAAATCGCCAAGACACGCTTGCTACTGTTTTCATTTTCTGATTTTTGCTAATTTTTCATTAGCTGTCAATTGTTGGTCGGATCGCTTATACAAGGCAGCTACAACAGACGTTAGAAATGTTAGTCATTATAATGACGAGTGAAAAGCGCGTTCGTTAAGCAATTAGCAGAGGCTCCTGTTATCTTTTCCGTGAGTGAAAACAGTTCTAGAACATTAGCAACACAGCCTCTCAATATCCTGAATATGATCAAGCCATGCAAAATATTGTTCATATATTTGCACAATATTATTCTAGCCGCAACTAACAAAGAATTGCACATGTTTAAAAACCTCAACTGGGATGAAATTTTATTTTCGTAATTTGTGAATTATTGTAAATATGCAAATAAAGGTTTATTTGTTCAGCACATGATGTTTGTGTAAAGACTGAGGCTGGAGATTGGGTAGAATAAGTAGAATTGTTATCCAGAACGAATGCTGAAAACCTCTGCAGACTGTAGAACTATGTCCCAGCAGTATCCGAACATACTCAGAGGTTAACAAACACTTTAATGTCCGCCACACAGGTTCAAGCATGCTGCTTGACAAGCAAGAAGCTTATGTGGTGGAAAAAAGATCACAGGCAATTTGGCGAAGGAAAATGTCTCCCCCTTGAGTTAATTTAAGAGGGATCTCTTTTGACTCATTGATAATATTACATTCAACATTCCGTCGAATACAAACAGGCAGTAAAGCCTCCTTTCTCTGAACACATATACCTTATGTATATGATGAATAAATTTCACACATATTTTCAACTCCGGCAAAAATTTGTTGGCAGCCCGCGGATCAACACTTAGCAATTGAACTAATTGATAATTGATATTTTTACGATCTGGTCATAACATATTGATAACAACTCCCCGACACTTATGTATAGTTATCAGATAAAACTCGGACGCTTACCTCTCATATCGATAATTTATGATGTACTCCACAATACGGGCGGGGCGATTCTTGTAACACTTCTGATGAACACATAAAACTTTACGACCTGTCAAGGTGCTTCCTCGAACAAACGAAATTTACATTTGATTGTTTCTGAGAAGTCTGACTGTATTGCTCAATGCTTTCGCAGTATAAACTTGTAATTTCTAGTAACGCGGGAAAAAGATCATGACAAAACGCCTTTGCGATGTGGATTTTTACATAACTGCTTTAGCCAAAAAGGGGCTGTACTAGACAGAGCCGACAAACAACAAAATCACAGTCCCTTTCAACTTCAAACTATCGTCTTGCGGAAATCGAACCCAAGACCTTCTACACGACCAGTACTCACCAGCTTCTACCAGATGATCCATGGTAGGGAATCTCCTCTTGACAGCGGAGGATATAGATCTCAGGACTAGGGTTAGTGTAAGGTTGATATAGCGCATTAGAGTACGACGTATCATACGGCCATGTTCATCATCTCCGTATATTGACAACGCTATGGAATGCATCACTCTGGAATAACAAATCACAAGAAGCGCGTGGTTAGTATCTGGATGAGTGACCATCTGGGGCCCATGAGTGATGACTGACTCTAGATTCTGGGAAATACAGGCAGTCGCGTGCTGCTAGCTTTTCTCGGGATATCTCATTCTCGGTACGACGGTAAATGTGAGTAAGCAGGTAGCTTGTCGCCGAATGATGGGTAAAACTCTTGTCTTTAAAAACCTTTGCAGTTATATAGTGACGTTAAACTCCCATAAAACAGTACAAGCCGAACCCATTCTTTAGGGCTGTTGGCCACCTAACCCGCAAAGTGGACTTTTACATGTACTTACATAATATTATGTAATTTCTACCTAAACTAAAGGATGTTACACTGGGAGCAGAGAAGAGTCTGATTATGGGACTGTAAATTGGGAGAAGAACAGCTAACTCTAACCAGCCGACAGCCTAGCTAGTTGGGAAATTTTCAAAGGTGTCCAAAAGCATGAGCGAAAAATTCTCATTGCTCACCAGTCACCAGCTATTGGTATTGAAAATCCGCGAGTGCCAACCTGCCAATACATTTTTGGAGCAACATCCTTAGAAGTCACAGTCAAGTCATTATCATTGTGTTTCCCCAAGGGCCACTCCTATGCAACATCCAATATTGTAAATTATTGTAATTTATTGACGACACGAAAAAGATTTAAACTATAATGTACATTGTACAATCTACACTTGTCATTTTGTATAGCAACTTTTGTTTCATTCATATGTCCATTTGCGATATTTTCTAGAAAAAAACTATAATGCCTTGGTACTTTGAAACCTGTCAGGTTTTCCATTCAGAAGATCAGGGGAAAAGTTGTTTGACAGAAAGGTACACAGGTTGGTTTGTTGTGTTACCTAATAATTATGTACCATCCTATCATTAAGCAATTACCATGATCTTATGCCCTGTTTGAATTACAGCAATCATTAGCAGGTAATCAACGTGTTTTTCATATTTATAAACTTAGAGTATTCAAGTATTCATGATATAAAGTACTTATAAATATAAAGTCTTTATTAATATAATTAAATTAATAAATATTCCGCGATAACGCATCGAGTGTAATTACTGATTTACTGGAGACATAGAGATGCTATACATTTTCAAGATTATTTACATGTGTCATCTTCAGGACTAGAACATTATATGGGACTAAACTTGACAAAATTGTAGTTTCTTTTCTAACCATCATAATGGGACATTTTGTTTTGAGTTGCCAATTTAAATGAATAAAACACTAACTAATTTGAGTCATCGAAAAGGAGCTGCAGAAGAGGTTACTCTACATCAGTATCCTACTACATATTCCATCCTCTATTGGTAACTAGTAACTACTCTCCAGGGTTTAGAAGAAATCATCCTGTGTTGTTATGTTCATCCAAACCAGGACTAGGGTCATCAAGATTTTAATTTTACATTGTTATTATTTTCTACTTAAAGTAAGAAAATAATTACTTGGTGATAAAAATCGCTCGTGTTACTCTGAAGTTGGAAGAAAATGAAATTCACTTTAACAAAACATATACCTATGTAGACGTACATAGGTACCTAGTAATTTTATTGCCACTTTTCTTCTCCTCCTTCTTCTTTTCCATTCTCTCGAATAATTTTGATAAAAGAGAACAGTTGCACAAGATATGGACACATATGTAAAGTCAATACAGAGTGTTTATAAAATCCGGGGACCCCTGAATATTTTTTGAACGGCTAAAGATGAGAAGCTGAAATTTAGGGTACTGTTTTATCTTTTCAAATAACATTTTTGGAAGTAGTCGCCAAATTTTGTTCGAAGCCAGGATCGGTCCTAGGGGGCCCAACTTTAAAATCTTAATTGAGAACCCCCCCCCCTTGTGATACAGCACATCAAAAGTCTTAAATAACGTACCTAGTACTTTGGTATAAGTTTAAGCTCGATACGATAACCAGGGACGGAGTTATGGTCAATTCAAATTTTAATTTTTCCATGTTCTTCCGCCAATAGGAGAAGCACCAAAAA